>NC_056748.1:124452148-124454648 GCF_019279795.1 Protopterus annectens | reverse complement strand
TAAAGGCACTAATACTGTGAAGACCGATCTTAGTAGAAATAGTCTCATTAACCCACCCCTAAACCCAGTATTTAAAATATTTGAGGAAATGGTCGAGAATGAGATTAGAGAACTGGACAGAAGAAAGATTAAAAAAAAATCATAACTTCACCAGGCAAGATAGTGAATGTCAACATGTTAAAACAGAGGGGTTGCCAAATAATGAAATCCGATAAAGGAGGAAGGTCTGTGATTATGGACTCTATAGACTATGAAACAACTATGTTTGACATACTGAATGATGAAACAAAGTATAGCTTTGTGCCCAGAAATGAAATTTTCATTTCTTATTCAAAAATAGATTTTTTTGTTAGAGATCACTTTTTCCAAGGCACTATAGATAAGAAGCTTCTAGAATTCCTAAATATTTCTAAGCCCATAACTTCTGTCATGTTTGGAATTCCAAAAACACATAAAAATATTGAGAGACCACCATTCCATCTGATTGTAGCTGGGGCTGGTTTCAAAACTGAATCATTGGCCATTTATATTGACTATTGGTTAAAAAAGTTTGTTACTTCTTTGGAGCATATTTCCAAAGATTCCTGGGACTTTGTAACAAAAGTCACCAAGGATAAATTTGGGGAAGAGGTTATATTGGTTACTAGGGTTCATATTAGAATGATGAAAATGCATTCTGTCAAATGCATTTTCGTTGACACATGTAGGGCGAACAGGCAAAACAGCGAAGCGGCTGTTCAGTGAATTCTTTCTCTGGGAAAGAAGTCGCTTGACCACTTTTGTTGTGTTGCCTGTTTTGGAGTGTAGTGTGGTCCCTTGTCCGGTTTAGCTGCCAAGCATGATTGTGCAACAGTTACTGACCTTAGGGTTAGGGTGCTGGTTAAGGTAAGTGCATATGTGTGAAAGTGTTTACTGTTTTTTATTTTGCATTAGATGTATGGTTGAGTTGCGTGTGTGTTCTTAGCTGTTTCCTTTTGTTTTGGGGGGGGGGGGGGTAGGATTAGGGTTAAGGTAAGTGTGTTTGTGTTTGGAACTGTTTATGTAAATGTGTGAATGTTACTGACCTTAGGGTTAGGGTGCGGGTTAAGGTAAGTGTATATGTTTTAAAATGTTTACTGTTTTTTTTTTTGTTAGATGTATGGTTGGGTTACATGCATATGTGTATTTAGTTGTTTACGTTTTTTTTTGGGGGTATAATTAGCGTTAGGGTATGTGTGTATGTGTTTTGAAGTGTTTCATGTTTTTTTGTTTGGGGGGGTTGGAACAGCGATTTCTTTCCCTAGGAAAGAAATCATTGTTCTGTGGTTTAGACATTTTCAGCGTTCGCTGAATATATGTTGATGTAACACCATTTGCTGTTTTCAGCGTTCGGTGTTGTAATATGAATCCAGTTACTGTTGATGTTATCGACTTATTTCCTAGTATACCACATGATATTGGTTTGGAATGGTTTCAAGAAATTCTTATAGAGTGTAAATATTTGAAAAATGAACAACAGAACTTAATTGTGGAGTTTATGGAAACCTTATTAAAAAAACAAGTATATGTTCTTCAATGGAGAATATTACAAACAAGAGAAGGAGTAGCAGTGGGGGTTGCTTGTACCTCCTTGTATGCCAGTTTGGTTTTATACTACTGGGAGAAACATTAAATTTTTCAATCTGACTGGTTTGAACAGATTGTTTTCTATACAAGATTTTTGGATGATGTCTGTTTATTTTGGACGGGTTCTGAGACAAAATTGCAAGACTTCTTGGATTACATCAATAACAGTACTATCGTTTGAGGTTTACTTATACTGCATCAAAGGAGAAAATTAATTACCTTGATGTAAGTATTTATAAAGGTTATGAGACCAGTAATTTTCAGTCTAGAATTCACTGCAAAGATACATTTTCAAATTCTTACTTGCATTACGACAGTGATCACCCCTTTTATCTAAAAAAGGGGATTATTAATGGACAGCTTATCAGGGCCTCTAGGATGTGTAGTGAAGATAAAATATTTATTGAAGAAACACAGTTCATTAAACATTTGTTTATTGAGAAAGGTTATCCTGAGACTTTAATAGATCATTTAACCATGGAGGTAATACAAGGTAGAGATGGGAGATTGAAACCCATTTTAGGAAAAGTAACACTATAACAAATAATGTGAAAGAGACTGATGAATCTTACAAGCTTTCATACATACCTTTTCACCCCTTTCAGAAGAAGTTGAATATATAATTAGGAAATATTGGAAAATTCTGACAATTAACCCTGACATTAACAAATACATCCCTCCACTTACAACATTTATTAAGAGAAGAGACGTAAATTTAAAAGAAATGTTTGAGAGACGGAGAATAATCAAACAGCAGACAGACATAAATAAAAGATTGGGGACACATAAATGTGGATTTTGTAACCAGTGTCCTTATATGATGGAGGAAGAAAATTTATTTCTACCAGTGAGGAAACTACACTTGATGGCCAAAGGGCATTATAATTGAAACAGC
>NC_056748.1:124444648-124447148 GCF_019279795.1 Protopterus annectens | reverse complement strand
ACAAAGTACAGCCCTATGTGCTGGGGAAGTGATACCCTATGCACATGTTCAGTCAGTACATCTTACAAAGGTAAACCTATCCGATCAGCCAGTTAAACTGTTCTGAAAGCTGAGCAGTTTTGGCCTTCCACTTAAATAGATGTTCTTTCTCATTTTTCTTTCTTCCAACTCTGTACCCTTACCTTCGAAAACTTCATTTGTAGCTTTTGATTGCTGCATCCTTAACTATAAATCTTTGATGCCTGTCTCATCCACTAACTGTTCAGAGTGGGTGCATACAACAGTCTGAATGTCCCATATATTTTCATATGATCTATTAATATAGTACATTAACATCACATTTATTTTCTGTATCTCTTGCATTAATGAATCAAATTTTTGTCTGGATTCTGCATTTCTTCTCTCAAACAGCCAATGGAACAGACTGAAAAGTCATGGCAGTTTAAATATACTTGTTCTCCACCTGACTGATCCCACACAGCAGATGATGAGTTATTTTTATGAGATGAACAATGCAACATAAAACAGAACAAATGAACCCACTCAGCAACAATCTGTGGTTATGCCATGGAAATCAGATCTGCATCCAGACATCCTTTCCCACCCACATGGTTGTATCCTTGGTCTCTCTCAGGTTAATCAGACCATGCACATGTGCCCCAGGCATGTTCAAGGGCCCAAGCTGATAATCAAATTCCGATTGCTGATCCACAGTCAGGGCTTTATCCATCTACAGAATACGGTCTGTTTCATATACTCAAATAAAAAATGTCAAAGCACAAAAGTTTGGCCATTGCATTATAGAACTAATACATGGTAGTAAGAAAAATACACGCCCTCACCCTGGAGTCACTCTTTCTACACATGTAAATCTCCAAATAGTCTGGCAGAGATATGTGGTCAATAAAGCTATTTCTGGGGGCAAGCCTTCTGCACCCCATCCACCTTGTAGAGGATGTGATTTCAGTACTTTAGCTACTTAATTATTTTAACATTAACATAGCACAGCAATGGAGAAAGGGGGGTATTCGGTTTCTTTTCATTGCAAAACACATACCATTAGAGGACTGGTACGAGACCATATACAGACTCATCCTGGGCCCAAAGGCAGCACAAAACATATAGAGAACATATAAATATCGGCAAACATATTCAATAGAGCATTTAACAAGTTAAATAGTCACAAGTCCAAACAAAGACTAAGCGTCTAGGATAAATGTAGGTATAAGACAATTAACATATATAAAAATACTATTAAATGTTCAAAACATTAAGAAAGTAGCAGCTCTTGGTTCCTAGAATCCAATAGAAATGCATTACTGTAGATAATTGAAGTTAACCATTGTCTTTAAAACAAGAGCATTTTTAGGTGGTGCCCAAAGAGATCTTGTAAGAAAGTTATCTGAGTAGGAAGGGTACTTAAAGAAGCAGGTGCAAGATTTAAGAAGCATTTTTCACAGCTAGATAGCTGTGGAAAACACAGGCCTGTTTTTTTATGGCTGTACTACTATTATGTAAGGCATAGGAAGAGTCATGTGGAATTAGTCTGTTGGCCAAAAGTAGGCACTATCACTGAGCAGCCAGAAGGGTAGTTTATTAAGTAGATAAGAGGACATAGCTAAAACCGGTAGCCATTTGGCCTTGGATGTAATGCCACAATATTGTTCAACAGTGATAGGTAAGTGATTGAGTCAGAGTATCTTATTTTCCATAATTTGGAGAAAGTAGTTGCTGTGACCTGACATGGGCCAGTTATAAATAGTGCATATTCAAGCCTTGGTAGTAGAACATATTCAAGACTTGGCAGTAGAACATATTCAAGCCTTGGTAGTAGAACATATTCATGCTTTGGCAGTAGAACATATTCAAGCCTTGGCAGTAGAACATATTCATGCTTTGGCAGTAGAACATATTCAAGCCTTGGCAGTAGAACATAAAAAATGCTTTGGCAGTAGAACATATTCAAGCCTTGGCAGAAGAACATATTCATGCCTTGGCAGTAGATCATATTCATGCCTTGGCAGTAGAACATATTCATACCTTAGCAGTAGAACATATTCAAGCCTTAGCAGAAGAACATATTCAAGCCTTAGCAGAAGAACATATTCATGCCTTGGCAGTAGATCATATTCAAGCCTTAGCAGAAGAACATATTCATGCCTTGGCAGTAGAACATATTCATGCCTTAGCAGAAGAACATATTCAAGCCTTAGCAGAAGAACATATTCATGCCTTGGCAGTAGAACATATTCAAGCCTTGGTAGTAAAACATCATGCCTTGGCAGTAGAACATATTCAAGTCTTGGCAGTAGAACATGTTCAAGCCTTGGCAGGATAACATATTCATGCCTTGGCAGTAGAACATATTCAAGCCTTGGCAGAAGAACATATTCATGCCTTGGCAGTAGAACATATTCAAGCCTTGGCAGTAGAACATATTCAAGCCTTGGCAGTAGAACATTTATGACAATGGAATGACAGGCATCAATAGTTAGTTGGT
>NC_056748.1:124429648-124439648 GCF_019279795.1 Protopterus annectens | reverse complement strand
GTTAATATATATATATATATATATATATATATATATATATATATATATATATATCTACATATATTTGTATTTGCATGCTATGTCTATTAATGACAGTAATTTAATAATGTTATCTTGCACTTTTCTCTGAAGATTGAACCCTGTCTGATCATTATGTATTAGGTTAGGTAATATTTTCTTTATCCTACTTGCTATTGTCATGAGAATTTTATAATCAGTGTTTAGCAATGAAATTGGCCTGTATAAATCACAAGATTTGGGGTCCTTACCTTGTTTTAATAAGAGAGAGATTATTTCCATGATGGGGGTGTTATACATTTTTCCTTAACCATAGTAAAGGCACTCATCATTTTCTTTATTATATATTCAGGAAAAATCTTATATAGTTCAGGAATTATTCCATGCAGTCCTGGATCTTTATTATCTTTTACATTTTTATTTGCTTTTTCATTTATCTTAGTGTTGTTTATTTAATATGTTATTTTGTTGCATTGACACCTTAGCAGTTATATTTTCTTGAATAATAGTATTTATTATTATCTGTCTATCCAAAAGTGGTATATTATTTATATCTTTATAGTAGTTTTTGAACACTTCTAATATGTCCATTAAGTTAGATGTACTCTTAACTGAACTATCACTTTTATATTTAATCTCATTACTAAGATTCTGATTGATTATTTTATGGATCTTATCACTATTTTATGTAGATATTTATGATTTACAGCATAAGATTGTAATTTAAAATTTTCCAGGTTTATGGCTACCTTATGATTCAGAACTTCTAAGTATTTTTGATTTAACTTAGTAATTTCGTTATGTGCTACATTGTTATTTGGTTCTGCATCCATTTTTATCTTGTCTATTTTTTTTGTAAGTCTAAAAATTCTTTGTCCCACTCTCTCCTTTTTTTAAGGTACCAAGATTTTATTCTACCATATTTATAAACTTTAAAGGTGTCCCATAGTATAGTATCAGTCACTTCACAGTTATCATTTGTTTCCATAAACATGTATGTTTCTTTCATGATCCATTCCCTAAAGTCATATAACTTAGTTATATAAGCAGGAATTCTCTGTAGAAATCTTAAGTCATCTGTATGTGTAGTTAATGTAAAGTTTATAGCATTATGGTCTGAATTTGTTTGTATACCAAACCGATATGAATAGTGAGTATAGAATAAGGAATAATATTCTCTTAGACCATGTATATCTTTAAGGTTCATTTGGTTTGTAAAGCCATTTAACTTCTTGGCTTGAGATGTTAGTTTTAATTTACCATTTTTAGAAGTATCATTGCCTGATAATAGGCAGTTAAAATCACCTGTTGCTATAATTTCCACTTTTGCATTTAAAGTAATCCGGTCCAGATATTTGTCAACATATTTAGTACTCAGTCCTGCTAGCCAGCATGTATTAATCAAAGTATTATACTGCCTATTGATTACCAAAATAACCATGCTTAGTATCCCATCTTTATCTGAAATTGTATCTATAATTCTTGGCATAGTATAAGTATTTTCTGTAGAATAAGAGTGCCCCTTCTCTTAGTCTTAAAACATAAATAAGCCAAAATGGTATAGCCATTGAATGAGTATTTTTCTAGATCTTTTTTTAATAGATGGGTTTCCTGTAAAAATATGATCTGGGCTTTATTCATTTTGATATATTTAAGCAAACCAGCTCTTTTGGCATTATTGTTCAAACTATTAATATTTAATGATAAACATTTATAAGCCATTGACTATAATGTGTATGTTATTACTAACTGAATGACCTTTCTTCCGTGTTGACTTGAAATCTATTGAAAACGTACCTATCGTGGATGCATAACATGTATTAAGGACTACTTTCAAAAACCCAAAACTATTTACAAACATATAGATGAAACATAAAGTTTCTGGTTCAGTTAAAAACTTAACTAAACCATCCATCCACCACCTCTCCAATACCAAACGAAACAAATTATCCATCTCTGCTTAGAATATAGTATAAAAACAAAAAAGAAAAGCATCATGAAAGCAACTAAAGAAATCTGAATCCATGAAATATACATTAGAATGAAGGTGTCCAATATATCTGAAGCTATGTAAATATGTCACATATGATAATAACACCTCTAATACATAGATATGTCAGAAATACACATCAGCTCAAAGTATGTATAAACATTAGAAGTTGAAGGTTAAGAAGATTGTCATTATTTACAAGATGTTTCAAGAAACAACATAACTATTATATTTTACAATTATACACATAATTACTCATATGTATTAACAATATCTATGTTGACGTCTTTCATCAGAAAGGGGGGGGAGAGGAAAAAAGGGGACTCACAGCCCTCTATTTAGTTACTAAAGGTTTAGTTATATAACATAAGTCTGATGTTAGTATGCACAATGAGTTTTCTAATGCAGCTCCTAGTTCACTTGATGTCATTTAGTTACTAATCATGTCATTGAAGCCACGATGGTGCAACAGTTAGCACTGTTGCAACACAGTAAGAGGTTCTCCGGTTCCATTCTTGGCTGGAACGCCTTCTGTGTGGAGTTTGCATGTCCTCCCCGTGGTTGAGTGAACTTTAAAGACATGCAGGTAGGTGCGTGCATGAGTGGGTGTGCCTTCTTTGAAGGTTGGGTGCCAGGCTGGCAACCCGACACCATATAAAATTCACTGCCAATCATTAGAGGACTGGAGTTCTGCTGTGGTGATCCCTAACCAGGAAAAATAAGCAATAAATGTGTCATTGAATCTACAGAATGTATACATCTATAAGAGAACATATGCATTTGCAATGGAGTTAAACACTTTTATTAGAACTAATTATTTACCATTTAAAGTATCTAGTGAAGGATAACATAATTGCAAGAGAAAAGAATTCTAAGTACAACCATTTAACAAGTTCAAAAGGTCAAATGATGCCATCACTGTTGTTTCCTCAAGCTGCAGCTTCATAAACTTGTTAAAAAGTATCTAAATAGGCTTGTGCACAACAGAAGTTGTCTCTAGTGAAGAAAAAAGCATTTTCAGCAGGAAATTCCGATCTTGAAGCTTTTAGAGTTTACAGAAAGCAAACAAACAAAAAAAAAAAGTACAAGCTGCCTTGTCAGTGCATGGCATGAATCTCCACAATAAGAACAGTCACACAAACCACCAGTTTCTCACAAAGCATCAACATCATGAAAAAATTAACCCTTTCATATAAAACCAGGTATTTAGAAGTAACAACAGCTGCCTCAAATCAGATATCATATGATAACCTTTCAATCATTTACCCACCAGTTAGCCAGGCCAGAGAGAGAGAGAGAGAGAGAGAGATAAAAGGAACATATATATATATATATATATATATATATATATATATATATATATATATATATATAAACTTATATTTAGCTATATATAAAACACCATCAATGTACTGTATTAATGTTTAAATATATCTAAGCAAAGAGTCTAAAACATCTAGTTATAAACATTAATCAGAAACACCTTGTTACCCCACCACTTACCCATTAGAAAAAAATGCACTTTGGTATTAAGTCAAATTATACTATTACTGAAGAATTAAAAGACATATAGCATTGGTAGTTATTTAAAAGGGGAAGTATGTAAAGTACTTATAATGGGGAAACGAGAGAAAAGGAACACTGGTAACAAAAAAGAATAGGAAGGAAGAAGAGAGAGAGAGAGGATGTTATTTAAATACTCAGTACTACATGTAATTAGAAGTAGATATAGAAAGGAAAATAGAAAGTTAACAATAAAACTGATTCACATTACCTTACAGCATAGAGACTTTCCAGAATCAAATATATTATGATGCATAAAACAAAGCATTTAAAATTAGAAGGAATTTATTCATTTGTCCTTTAGTTTCTTAGTTTTGTTTGGTCCTTCTTTCACAGACCATCCATTTTTTGTTGCCTGTCTCTTCAAAGTCTGGGATGACCATTCCATTTCTTCTATGTCCGACAGTATTTTCTTCTTTTGGATAAATTCTACTGCTTCTTGTTGGAAATCAAAGATCTTCACTCCTTCTGGCAAGGTGATTTTTATTCTTGCAGGAAAAAGAATTTGAGCTTTAATACTGGCTTTTTGTCAAGGACTTAATTAGGGGATCACACTCCTTTCTTCTGGATATGACTGTAGAGGTGTAGTCATTGTCAAAACAAATAACCTTTACACCCATCTTGATAGGGGAATTTGTCCAAGCTGATTTCAACACTAAGTCCTTGTCTTGCAAGGAAAGAAATCTAACTATTATAGACCTGGGGTTAGATGAACTTCGAGATGAAGATGGTTTTGCCAGGGACCCAAGAGCCCTCTCAATTCCAAAAGAGAGGGATTCAGGCATGTTTAGCACTGATGAAAACCACTTTCTGAGGAATTAAATCATGTTAGCACCCTCTTCTTTCACAGGAATTCCATATATTATTATGTTATTCCTCCTTGATCTACTTTCAAGGTCTTCCAGTTTCTCAGTCAGCCTGGTGTTTTGTTTCAGAAGAAATTCATTGTGATGTTCATTTTTTGTCACTCTAGTATCTAAGTCAGTTATTGTTTTCTCTAAGGCAAGAATCTGTTCAGATTGCTTTTCTTACTATGCCATTTAGAAGTTCCAGTTGTTTACTGCATTCTTGTTTGATAATATCCATTTTGTTTTCAAATTTGTCCATTTTTAGTGACAGTTCTTGGATGTTTGTTATTATAAGATGTAATTCTTTCTTCACTGCATACTCTTGGTGTGGGTTCTTCAAGTTGCTCATCTTGAGATCTCCAGTAGAAAACTTCTTAATGGGAATAATTAAAAAATTCTCTTGACTATGTATTAATTTTTAGAAAATAATAAAGAGTCTATGTTAATCTAACTTTTAGTATACTTTTAGTTAGATTTTTCTAAAAATGAAAGTATATTTCTCATCAGGATATTAAAATCTAAGCAGAGCTATGGATTTCTGTTGCTATCAGACTGAAATCTTGGCCACGCCCCCTAAGACTAGTTCTTGACAGAACAAACCCTAGCAAATATGCATGGTATGTGTTCCAGATTCCTTAAAGTCATTACTAAGTCCATACAGTACGGGGAGCTATAGTTAATATAGTGCTGAATTAAGACAGCATATACTGGTAGCAAAACGTTTGACGTTCTACATGATACTGTTCAGCAGTTTCAAAGTTCCAAATACTTTTAAGTAAATGTATTAATAGACATTCAATTAAAAGATAGATCCTTAGAAACAATAAGCTAGATATCTTTATATTGGCCTACTTTTCCAATAATATTATCATTAATGGCATTCGGATATTCCCTGTTTAATTTACCTAAATGTACTATACCAGTGTTACTCAAAGCGTAATCTATGAACGAGTGCCAGTCCCCAAACTGTTTTTCTGTTTTAGTTTATTAAGTAAAAGAAATAAGTATTTTTTTACCTAAAGAGATAAAATATAAATGATTCATGAAGCACCTTGGCCAAGATTCCATTGCCAAACTGGGAAGTTGAACTGTAGTGACCTTTGGGAGGTCAGTGTAGTTAACCAATGAAATTGTCGGCTATATTGGGTGATTTACTGGGAGACCTAATGGCATCAAATCTGAAACTTATTTTATTTTCTTTTTTGGCAAATTGTAAAGGCTTGCAGTCATTACATAATGACAGACATTCAGTTTCAGACTTCATATCCTTTAGAAAATACCCCTTACAGAAATACATATTATTCTTGCAACATTCTTAGTGCAGAAATATTCTGACAGTGGAAAGCTGAAATACAGTTTTGGGTCATTATTCATTTGTTTGATTGTAAGTAGATATCTGAGGTATATACAGTTATACAAATGGCTAAAGTGTGTGTGTGTGTGTGTGTGTGTGTGTGTGTGTGTGTGTGTGTGTGTGTGTGTGTGTGTGTGCACGTGCACACGTGCACGCGTGTTTATCTGTTTATTTCTGTATGGGGCATTGCTCTCAACTATCTCCAATTTTGGCACGTGTTTTAGTGCGTTCCTCAGAAGCTTTGTAGTTTTCTGGAAACTGCTGCAAATCGTAGTCACTAAATAATAACCAGCTTGAGTTTCATACTTTACATCATTAAGAAAATGTCTGCAAATGCAATATCTGTTAATCTATCAACTTTCTAAATACATCACAGCAATATTTAAAATTGATTCCTGTTTAGGGTCTTTGTAGATTCTTTTGGGGGTAGGGGTGAGGGGACATGTTTGACAGCAGCAACATTAAATATAAGATTTTAACCATTTGTTCTTTGGCTTTAATCTTAATCTAACAGCAGAGTAGTGCATTGGAAGAGATTATCATTGTTTTGAGTAGAAAGACAGGCAGTATTTCCAGGTATTTGTTTATATGCCTCTTTGTAGCCTTGTAAACATTTGCCATCTCAGCTTATTGGGAAATACTATTTTTGTTAGCTTTGAACATTAAAGCCTGGATACAACATATTTCTTCCATGAAAGAAAATACGACTTAATTTATTTCATCATTGGATCAAAAGGTTGGAAAAAAGCTCTAAAATGCACCCCATGGCTTCTTGGGGATGTAATTAAGTCACTTTCATTTCAGCCTTACCAGGCTTACTTTTCAAATTAAGATAAGGCATGGAATTACAAGAAAATTCAGTCAGGTGAAGTGGGTTCTTTTGTGTATATTTTAAGTGCTATAGTTTATTATAGTTATTTTGCAGAAGTACTAGTCTGTGTTAGATCAGAAAAAAAAATGCTCCGTCACCATGGATAGTTTGAGAAGCTGTACTATACCACATTTTTTATGGCAAATTCTGTGCTGTTTTTATAGACCTATAAGCCAGTCTGTTCAATTGGTATTAATATAACTTGATCATTTCCACCACAAATGTGAACTTGCAAGATGTAATAAGGTAAAGCATGGATACAGGTAACATAAGAAGATTAAATAAGAACAGCTGTAATATAGCATCTGAGGTACTCCATGGGACGCAGACACTGGAGTGGATAATCAGAACATATGACTGAGAGTGAATAATTATCAAGCAAGCTGATAATCCAACTTGTAATAAATGGGTTGGCATTGCCTGCCTTCATCTAATTTACGATAGTGATACGACGGATGTGCTCTCAAATGTCTTTGATAATACTAAAGTTTTGATAGACTAAAGTGTTCCGCTTAAAACCAAGTTGGTTAAGGTCTAGTAGATTACTAAGACTATCTGGGAGCCACTTGAAGAGACTTTTTTCAAATACCTTTCCCAGGATACAGGTCAAACTTATAGGTCAATAAACTAGATCATTAATATTCCTCCTTTTGGCCATAGGTGTATATACAACCATTTTCCCTTCCTTCAGCATCTAGTTGATGCATTTTCTAGAACATGATGGACAATAATGAACTCAACCCACTGTTAATTTTATAAAAAATGCCTGGATACCATCCATACTCACCACATAGTTGGATTTCATTTTCACAAGTATATATTTGACTATTTTCTTAGCAATGACTGAGAAAACAAAATTTCTGAAGCTATATCTTGTAATAAAGGAATATTGTTAGACAAAGCAATTAGACTGAAATACTTTACTAAGAAGATTTTCATTTTCTAAATGTGTTTATATATATGTATATATATATATATATATATATATATATATATATATATATATATATATATATATTTTTTTTTTCTTGAATAAATGATTTGAATGGAGAACGCTGATTTCTATAACATGCTGTGCCTACTGCCAACATCCTCTATTTCGTTCTTTAGGAGGCACGTTCCACTAATTCACTCTTCATTCAATCTGAAAAGATTCTCTTATATTCTTCTTTTCACACCATGGAGGTCTCCATTCCATACCTCTTTAACTGAAACACCCCTAGCAGTACTGGTGCTCTCTATTGTCTCTGAAGTGATGTTGGCATAACTGTTATTGATAGAAAGTAAGACCCAGGATGGAAGTTGTCTTTTTTCAAATGCCTTTCTGCTAATTTTATGCACAACATTACACTGTTCTGTGTTAGTGAAGCAGGCTTTTTTGATGTGAAGGTGCTGTTCCTATTTACTTGCACATTTGTGTTTCAGGCCTTAGTTTACAGTTTTGTGACAGTTTACAATTCTGTGACTTCTTCATATCTAATTGATCCATACAACAGAAACATCTCTTTTTCTTTTCCTATGACCTATTCATAGTCTGCTATCTTGTGTCTGATGGCTGGATTCATAAACACCATCCCACACTGTGTACACATTCCAGATTTATTTAGTCTCCACAATGACAGATACTTGAGCGACAGGCTGTGGTGGTGCAGCGGTTAGCGTTGTTGCCTCACAGCAAGAGGTTCTCTGGTTCGATTCTCAGCTGGAGCACCTTTTGTGTGGACTCTGCATGTCCTCCCTGGAGTTGAGTGATGTTTAAAGACATGCAGGTAGGTGCTTGTGTGAATGGGTGTGCCTTTCTTGAAGGTTGGGCGTCAGGCTGGCACCTCGGCACTGCAAAAATCTACTGCCAATCATAAGCGGACCGTGTGTTCTGCTGTGGCGACCCCTAACCAGGAAAAGCCAAAAGACATTACTAATGACAGATACTTGAGTCATAAAGAGAACTGTGCATTTGCCAGTACTGACTTACTGCACTGCAAAGTGAAACGAATGGTGAAATGACCCTCAGCTTACGGCTCTGTTTGTTTCAAATATATGCTCAGTGCTATACTGGGTAACCAGTCCACATGAGAAGGGGGTACACTCTACAAAAGAATAACACTGATAGTTTTGTACCTAGAACTGAGTGAATACAGTGTACGTAAAGGACAGTTGTGTTCTTCAGAAACTTTGGCACAAAGGAGTACACTGTTATACATTTAGAAAGTGATCAAATGTAAATAGTGGGATATAAATACAGAACTGTTTATTAGTTCCATAGTCAATGAAACCATATATACTGTACTCTGCAAGTTTGTACAGCACTGTATGCATAAAAAATTTAAGAAAATAAAGTGTGTCCCAAACTATACTAATACTATAGATGAAAGACTGTAGAACCGGAGAATATTAACATGAGAAAAACTCTTTTAAACAGTTGTCTGAAAAAGGAAATACTAAAGCAGGGAGATGACCCAGCACTTGCTATCATAATAATAAAAACTGTGAAATGCAGCCTACTAAAAGTAGATACTACACGACCTCCTTACTTAGAAACTAAACACATACTGATGTTGGCTAAAAAGAGCAGCTTGTGCATAGTGAATATATGATATATCATTTATGCATAATTTATCTCCTTCTGCCTAATTTACAAGCTGCCAGTGTGAAAAGAAAAATCTTAGTTCACTAGCGAGAAGACAGGAAATATAACACAGGTACACATGAGACAGAAGGAGCACGTGCATCCGTGTGTGTGTGTGTGTGTGTGTGTGTGTGTATGTGTGTGTGTGTGTGTGTGTGTGTGTGTGTGTGTGTGTGTGTGTGTGTGTGTGTGTGTGTGTGTGTGTGTGTGTGTGTTAAAACCATACTAATCCCGGAAAACAAAATAGCAGCAGATTAGTCCAAGTTATTTAGCAGGAGTAATCAAAAATGATTTGCAATAAATGTAGTCAGAAATGTGATTGTTTATTTCACTGTTTATGCTTTGTTGACCAGGTAAGACTGCGTAGGCCATTCCCACTAGGAGATAGACACAGTCAGAGGAAAAAGTTGTAATTTATTTATTTCGTTGACTGACAACTTAAAATATAGTCATAGTTTATTACTCTCTTAGCATGAAATATATACAAGATAGCTACTTCAGCTAAATTTTAAAAATGATCAGGTGAAAATGCTGTATTCATGGAAATACAAAGACTGACAAGGAAATAATATGCTAACTTATAGTACGTATATGCCTCTAAATGAAGTCTACAGACATGCAAGAGCACAGCCTGGCCATGCAAGCACAAATCTCTGAAATATTTGTTATATGTGCAATTATTTCCAAGTAACACGGAAAGAAGGCAGATAAAAGCAGTAATCATCTACCC
>NC_056748.1:124357148-124424648 GCF_019279795.1 Protopterus annectens | reverse complement strand
TCTGTCTCCTACAGTCTTTTGAGGGGAGATCTATGCTTGACATACAGGGCACTGTAAAATCCCACACTGATGGACCTCTTGCATATCCACAAAACAGACAGAAGCAGAATTAGCCATTCTGATGAATTAAACCTTGTCTGTGATATAAATAGGACCTGCAGGAGACACAGGTATGTATCCCAGAGACTACCCTGTCTATGGAACAGGCTCCCCATTCATGTGAAGCAGAGTTCTTCCCTAACACAATTTAATTCAACTTGGGCAATTGGATTGGGAACAGGAAATTCATCCCGGGTTTGGCACCTATGTCTCTAATGGGCACTAATGGACACAAGCATCTGGTAAATGGTTCATCTCCCAGGTCCTTGCTTACACTTATCAACGGTATTAGAATTTGTCAGAGATTTGGTATGCATGGCTAGGCTTAAAAAAGCCTTTGTGGTCATTAGCCTAGTAAACACCTATGAACCTATGAAGTGTTAGCTATTATATCAACCACACAATCCCAGGGATTATGTGACATCATCACATCTGCAACCAAACAAACACTTTTTACTATGCATGTGTACAAGCTCTGAATCTCATTAAGAATGATGTAGACGAAGTATGCTGAAGGTAACTGGGGTAGATCCAGATGTGCTGTGGAAGGACATAGAGGAGGTATGCTGAGGGTGGCTGGGTAGAAGCAGTTGTGCTGTGTAAAGACTTTGGGGAAGTATGCTGAAGGTGGATGGGTAGATGTGGGTGTGTTGCTAAGGACATAGAGGAGGCATGCTGAGCATGGCTGGGCAGAGGCAAATGTTTTTGTGGAAGGACTATGCTGGGGGTAGCTGGTTAAAGGTATTAGTAGGGGCACAGAAGGACACATATTACATACACTGTACTGTAATGGGAGGCTTTGACAAATCCAAGGATTCAGACAACAATGGAAAACGGGGCATGAGGCATACAGACAAATAATAAACTGAACTATATGAAGTTAAATAATGTTAAAAATGCATACTAGAGGTGGGGTGCAGAAATGTAACAAAATGTGTCAATTGAAACTAATTATGACTTCAGTGGAGTTTGATCACTCTACCTGTATTATAATGCTAATGCCATGATTAAGACACACATAGTGTAACGTAATCATGAATGCTGTAGAACCCTCAGGGGATTCAAACCCTGAACCCTTTTCACTGACAGTTTATGATGTACTTTAGGTACAAGTTGAGACAATGGAGCATTTGTAATGAAAGTGTCTTTGAAGAGCATAGCAAGTGATTGTAACACATTTACAGAATAGAAACAGAAAAGTAAAAAAAGGCATTTAGACTTGAAGGGATTAGAACAAACATTCTATAAATCTCTTCATTCATGCTGTGATTGAAAAAAATAGCAGATGAATGTTAAACATTTACAGAGTGGAAGTCAAAAAATTAAAAAAATAATAATTAATTAAAATATGCAACCCTAAGGAGTTAGAATCCTACATTTTGTTCACTGACACTTGACAATTTTTTTTTCATTTTTAAGGTGAGGGATTGAAGGAGTCAGACTAATGGCATGAGATTTTCCCTATTTAATATTTACATGATACACTGCAATAATGCATACCTTATATGCATGACTGATGGCAACCAAGGCCAACATAATTAGCAGATGACATTGGTTGAATGAACTTACAGCTATAGAAAGCTATAGAGTGTCATTTTTTGCTAGTTATACCTTAAAACTGAGGTTACTTTTCACTACCCACCTCACTGTGTTAGAAGCTCTATATCAGCATGTGTGTGGTGCATTTATCTATTTTTGATCAGATTAAAGGTTGGAAATGGAGGCATAGGAAAGATATGAAATAGAGAGGCAAGCAGAGGGGAGAATAAATGTGGGCAAATAAGGAATAAACAGACTGGAGATGGAGGTAGGAGGAAATACTTTTTTGTGGGACAGGTTCCCATTTTATATTTTTAAGAAAAGGCTAAGTTAGGGAAGGAATTAGGGGAAGTAAGAGGAAGGTGAGAAAGTTAGGTTAGTCAGTAGGCAAGACAACATGACTCATAGGGTGTGAGGTAAGGCTATGAGGGAGGAGGCATACAATGATCAAGCAGAAATCAGACAAACAAAGGGAGGACAATGGTGTGGGGAGGATTGAACAACCAATAGAGTGAGCATGGAAACTAAAGGGAGGGGGGACAATAGCCCGAGTGATAGGATAGGGTGTTTGCAGCTGCAATCTCTGACAGCTGAGACCTGGTGGGAGATAACTCATCAGTCCAAATACTGTCACATCTGTTCTACCACTGATGTGGGAAACAGTGCTGGACTGGGAAGCTACTAAACAAGTTACTGAAAAATGTTCTCCATGTGGCTGATTTGGGCATACAGCCTCATGTCAATTATATCCCCTACAATGTCTGCCAGCGGCTGATGCATAACAAAGGCATTACCTCCACTCACACTGCATCTGGTGCATAGCTACCTGAAAGTCCAGGTAGGGCAAGAAATGTAGAGGCAGTGTGTGGCAGGCTGTGACATAGGTATGTTGGGGTGTTTCTGATGGGGTTGGTAGTGATGGTGGCACTTCTGTTGCCACCTGTGAGGAGCTGACAAGCCGCCTTGCCAGTGAGAGGGATGCAAATAATTTTGCTGCTGCTGCATGTAATAGTAAAATAAATGGAGAGAAACAAAAACATAAAGAATATAAATGTGTTTAAGAGAGAGGACAATAACAAAAGGGCGGGGGAAAAGAGAAACACAAATACAAAAAATAAAGTGAAGTTCTTACTATGTTGAGAGTGATACAATTAAACAATATACCTGTTGGACCAAACACATATCAATTAATTTAACAAGCCTATTAGTATATGTAAGTGAGAGGGAGAAATGAACTAGCAGTCACAATCATATGCAGTCTGACAGACAGATGATTAATGTGATTAACTATTGAGACTGGCAAACAAATGTCTGTAGTCAAAGATGCAGTATTCTGATGTTTGGGGCTATTGTTTATACACAACAAATAGATGCTTCTCGGACATATACAAATTTCACTTACAACAGATATTCTATGGCTACCTATTTGTTTCAATGTCTTCAGGCACTATAGATATGAAGAGAGCACCATGTGATATTTGTAGATAGTATGAAGTGTCAGTTGAAATAATAAATGTATGTTATACTTACTGTACACAGGTGGTGCCTGCTCTTTGAATTCCTCCTACCACAGGTCATCGAAGGGTAACCATTTAAAATGTCAGGACCTGCTAGTCCGAGCCCAGTAATACAGAGACTGAATGGCCGATAAATGGACTTGCATATGCTAAGTTTGAGATGCCATTTCTCAGAATATTCCATTTTCTCCGTGGTATGGCAATCGCAGAGTTGGTATATATAAGTTTGGAGGGTGAGGAGGGCTTGCCTCCACATAGAGTGGTGCAGATAAGGCTTATACCTGCAAAGAAAGAAGTTCAAGGGAGAAGAGTGATTTTCAAGATTTTTTCTTCTGTGTTTTTGGTCTTTTTTTCCGACTTGTTGGCACTCAGAATTTCGAGTGAATACATTTTAATAGGGAGCTCCAAGGAAGTCAAGATTGTGGTACCTCATATCACTCTGATGGTGAAAGCACTGTTACCAGTTGCATGAGAGACAGCTTTGGACAGATCCTTCTAGGATTCAGTCTTATATTGTAGATCTATACAGTTCTCCTGCATAAGCCTCTTGCTGTAGTGCTTATAGAAAAGGTAAAGAAATATCTTTTTCTCCTCTTCACACTATCCCTGTGCTGTAAAATAAGCACTACTCTCTCCTTCTCTGGCCATGATATTTCACCATGAAGAATATCTGAAAAATGACAGAGAATTGGCACACAAAGCAGGTTTTTAGTGTCACCTCTGTCATGCAATGATGGGCATCAACGAGCAACTTATTATGGTTCATAATAACATTTTAAGGAGTAAAACATGGCAGTCCTCAATGCCAAGTCTGCTATTCAGGCATTGTACTCTACAGCAACTCCACGTCCAAATGACTGATTATGGAATGGCACTTCACCACCCATAAAAGCATAGGCTGGCCGCATGTGTGCAGTGCTGCCTGCAATGTACCAGAGGTGTGCACAATATCAAGTATGTCTGCAAGACATTTATCAGGTGTGTCTGTCACACAAATTGAGAAATTTCAAAACAACAATGAGCTGAGCCCTAATAAAACATACTCTTTCAGTCCAGAGAGGTGAATCTGTGCAGTTTAAGTGCAATGAGTGTACAGAAGTTCATTGCATTATGAAAGAAAACATTGGTACCACAGTTTTTTTCCAGAAGAGGGTGATTTTCTAATGCAAATTTCTTCAGCTTAAACTAGCAACTTGTATAAGGCTAGTGCCACTTCTTGCAAATATATTCACTTGTATTATGGATGCTCATACCTGCTCTTGAACCTGCTGCCAGTAAGGGCTGACAGTTTGTCAGTACCTTTACATGTGCTGACTGAGGCATATTGAGGGGAGATTGCAAGGGCACAGCAATGAACAGCCTGCAGAATTGTTAAGTTGGATGGGAGCCCCCCCCATGAGCTCATATTTAGAGTACTGTCAATTACTACTTTCTGTTGTAAGCCATATATGTCATTAATCACATGGTATGGGCATGGGTATAAGTTTATATCATGTTTACAGTTGCAAAACATCTTAGTTGCATGTGCCGTCGTGGTGCAGGGTCATACTTGCAAAGAATATTATGTGCTTTGGTGTATTCATAGGTGATCTGTTATCTGACACCAGCACCATGGAACTGCTTCTGTCTGATGTTTGAGTATTTGTAGCCTCTGATAATGATGGTGAGGATGAACTGTCACAGTTGGGGGGCAGGGGGTACAGACTATGAGTTTGACAGAGTATGACCACCACATCCCCAACACAGAACATAGGCACAGTCTTTATGCCTGTGGATACCCAGGCTACCAAAACATTAGAGAGAGAGAACATGTTGTTGTAGACACTATATATAAGGGAAGTGTGCAGACACCCTAGTAGACAGATGTCTGAATCTGCACCTAGCACTCATGGGAAGAGACGTCCTCGCAGAGTCTAGGTAATGGCTCTTATTAGAGATATGGTTACTACTTTCACACTGAGATTGATGTGTCAGTGGCTGCATCCTAATGTATCAGCAGGGCTATCTTGGCAGTACAGGCTCACACTACCACAGCCATGGCAGAGGAAGCGATAGTAAGGATGATCCAGGGTGTGAATTCTGACCTATGGGAGAGCAGGTCCTGTATGTGTGATTCCTTGGAAAGACTGAATCACACACTGGACCATGCCATGTCTTTTCTATCTCATCTACTAGGGGCAAAGTTCATCCTTAGAGCCAGTCATCTGCTACATCCACAGACTTTAGCCAGAGTAGTCATAGACATGGGAGATCTTGCTCCTGCAGTGTTAACCACTTCCACAGCAACATCCATTGTGAAGGTGTCTACTCCCTACTGTGGCTGTCCCCATACTATTAGCTGTGGTCATGGTACCACATCTACTAGCATATGTTGCACAAGGTCATGCAGCAAACCAGAATCTAGCCAGGGTCATGCTACAGTCAGCACAACTCCTAGCAGAGCTAGATGTTATGGGTGGCAGTGTGAGCCAAATGCTGAAACCTCTGCCATGCATGCACTGAACCGCTCCAGTAGGCTAAGCTGCAGTGCTGCACTGACTGCTGAGGTTGTGTCCCTGCAAACTGTTAATCACGCCAACTGCCCCTGATATCACACATATCATCTGATACTGGCTCTTCTCGACATTAACCCTGTCCCCCCGTACCAGTTCTGACTCAGCTGTCACTACCTGTTGTACTGGAAACTGCTGGCGCCTGTAAGAACACATCCTGTAGAAACTGCTTCCTATGTGTAATACTGTATGACACTGCACACATGGTGAAGCTACCTATCCAAAATTTGTCAGTCAGTAAAATGGCACTCCATCTCCATAACTCCCAGTCACCACTGGTATACCACAAGGCTCTATCCTCAGTCCCCTCCTCTAACATTCTCACCAACACCCCCCACACATCCACACAACAGGCCTCCCTAATGCAGTATGCAGATGACTCCACACTCATTTGCACATCTGACAACATGGTACACCTCCAAAAAATTATGCAGGAAGCTTCAACAGCCACTGAAACATGACTTTGTAACTCACAACTCAAGCTCAAACCTCCCAAAAAACTTTTTTTCCAAAAACCTCTGCCTCATGAAAAAAAATAAATAAAATCCTCTCTCTTAATAACAAAACTATTGAAGTAACTTCTCATATCAAAATATTAGGGATGATAGAGGATGATGATCTTAAATTAAACCCGCATATGCAAAACTGCATTAAAAAAACTCACCAAAACCTAGGGATGCTTTACACAGCTAAAAACTTTCTCACCAATGTAACTAAAACTACACTTACCACTACCTACCTCATCCCCTCACTACTTTATGATGCTCCCATCCTAACCAACCTCCCAGCATTACAAAAAGCAAAACTTGAACAATGCTATAATAAAGTGGCTAAATCTACAGAAAATAACCCTTTCAGATCCCAACACTGTATAGCACTAAAAAGCTTAAATTTGTTAGAACTACCCCATCAACTAACATATACACAGCTTTTCACCATCTATAAAATTATTCTGCATCCATCTGCTTGTCCAGCACTAAATATTCTCACAATTATGTTTCCACTCCGTCATTACGGTCAAATGACAAAAAACCCCCTCTGTCCACAAACCTATCAAGTCTTCTGGGCATAGTCTGTACTCATACCATGTTGCTAAGGCCTGGAACTCCTTATCTGTATCCATCAGATCAATACCCTATCTCCCTCCCACCCTTCAAAACCATTCTGAAAGACTTCCTAGCCAAAAGCTGTCTCTTTTCTTGTTCAGTACCAGGATAAACTGCATCCCTAAATGTGAACAAGTACCTGTTCATCTTACACCTCCTTAATCTCCCTTCTTCACTCCCTTCCTTATTTCTGTCAGTTTCTTTCTCCAGCTTTCTCTCTAAATATACCATAAGCCTGCTTTTCTCTCACTTCATATTGCTATTCCTGTTTGTATTACACTAACTTACCTTTAATTTCTCTATAAAATGGCTAAAATGTCTTTACATATTAAATCATCATCATATAACTTACATTTGTTCTTAACCAATGTTTTCACATTATGTCTAACTGGTATAATTATTTAAACTATAGATGTTTCTTTTGTATTATTTTTGAAGATTGCAAAATTATTATTCTTAAAACATTTTATAATACTGTGGAGCTTTTCTGTCTTGGCCTATGCTGAAAATGGGCTCCTACCCAGTCAGACGTTCCCCATAATTAAATACCAATCAATCAATCAATCAATCAATCAATCAATCAATCAATCAAATATTTTGGCACACATAGCATGGTCATAAGGCAGGGCATAACCAGATATATCCAGACAGTGAAACCGTGCATGCCTTCAGCGGTTCCGACATACACTCAGAAATGTTCCTGGTTTGCAATAGTGCACAGTTGCACTCCTGATATGTTTGATTGTGTGGATTTCTAACCAGTGTAATGGCCAGAGTTCCAGTACATATCTAGAATCACCAACAAGATGCACCTTTGGGAAGTCACCCCTTGTATACCATTGGTACAGGTCACAAGTGTGACATATGTTGTGAAAACTGCCCAGGTGATGTATACACATTGTAGATGATACTGTGTGCATCACAGACTACCTGGCAATTGATGGGAGGTACTATTTGTGGTTCATGTACTTCCTTCCTAGTTCACTGGATGGGACTTTTATCTCAATGTGGGTACAGTCTCTGACCTACAGTACCTCAGGGAAATGGGTTATATAGTAGAAATCCTGTACTGTGTTGGCTCTCTTTTCTGGGGTACATGAGGATGAAAAATGCTGCCCCACATGCTGAAGCATGGCATCAAGAAACTAGAGTAATCTTAAGACAGGTGCCTGAAATATGTCCACTGTGTCACCCATATGTTGTTGAGTGGTCCTCGTAGCTGGTATACATAAAGCCATACAGACCTTGTTATCCATTGAGATATGTGCTCTACAACTCCAGTCAGGCTGTAGATGTGGCTAACATATTTACATGATGTTTTGTTGAATGATGTCCTTGTCAACATAGTACCAGGCCACTACATTGGTGTTGTGGAGGGCGTGAAATGTTAACCTCAGTCAGATGACTATGTGCCTCTGGGGGTGACTTAGTGCACTGTTGGGCATAACAGCTGCAATGACAGCCTCCTGTAGATACATATTTACAAAGGCGGCAATGACCACTAACACTCTTCCATGATTTACTGCATCTAAACACGGGCATATGGCTGAGTTCAAATATACTGCAGGTGCAGCTCCATTGCATGACATTTAAACTTTTCAGACTCAGTCTGCCATCTTGTTTTGCCTCATTATCATTCTCAGTGCCTCATTATATGGTCATTAGCCTGTAGTGTCACCAACCACATTAGCCTGTAGTGTCACCAACCACATTATTTAGCCTAGCCACATCATGTAGCCTGGTTTTCAGAACTGCACGCACCCTGCATTTGGCTAATCATGACACACATTTTCTTAGCATGATGTGGTAAAGTTTTCTGAATCTGGCATAATATGACAGAAAAGTACCCAAAGTCAACTTTTAGAGATGCATACTTTTCTGTGTGAATCCAGTGTTGCAAGTAATTTAGGCGCATACAATCAACAGAAAAGTTGTATCTAGATAATCAAAGTTTATGCTCACACTGCATATGCAAACTATGGAACTCTATCCCAAATTGAATCAGAACTATATATAGCTTCCATGTATTTACGTCATCTCTCAAAAAATTTCTCACCAACTCATGGCTATGCTGATGCACCTCTCTTGTATGAACTGTATAAACAATATTATAAATATTATAAAATATTATAAAATAATACATTAGAAAAAAACTCACTTTGAAAAACATGTTCCCTTTCCCAACCTAAAAGGACCAGATTGGTGTATAAAGGGGGCACAAGCCGCTCCCATCGCAACTCCTTTTAATTGTTGAAAATAATGAAATTATAGCAGGTTTTTGGATGATATTTTTATTTTATGGAAAGGAACTTCTGAAACTATACCATCATTCATCCAATATTTAAATGAGACTACCAATTTTTTAAAATTCATCTTTGATTTTCATGACCAAGAGATCAATTTCCTAGACACTAAGATATTAAAGGACCAAGATAAATTCAGTTCCAGAATCTACCATAAAAATACCTTCTGCAATAGTTATTTACATTTCGATAGTCATCACCCTACATTTCCGAAAAAAAACATTATTAAAGGTCAGGCTATTAGGATAGCTAGAATGACATCTTTAAAAAGTGATGTTATTAAGGAATTTGTATTTTTCAAGGACATGTTCATTGAAAGGGGTTATCCAGGGGAGCTTATTGATCATATTCTTACAGGAGTTTTGGATGAATGGGGTAAAAAATACATACCATTGTTGGGTAAGGGACTAAATATAACAAACAACACAACCATAAAAACTGACAAAGACAATAAAACTGATTTTCAGCAAGCATGTGTTGTCCAATATAGTCTGCTGTATTCCCAGGTAAAGGGAATAATATGCAAAAATTGGAACATTTTTAAAACCAACAGTGAAGTGTCCCAGGTAGTGGGGGACAAGCCTATTTTTTCCACCAAAATAGGTCCCGATTTAAAATCAGTTTTGGAGAGAGGCACCAAACATCAAGGTGCACATATGAAAATGAGTGGGAGTAGACCTTGTGGTAGATGTTCTTATTGTTCATATATCCTGCAGGATAGCTTTATTAATATTGAGAATCAGAACAAAAGTATTGTATTTCTGAGAAGGGGTAACTGTCTTTCCAGTAAGTTGGTGTATATTGCTAGGTGCAGCACCTGTTCTTCTTTTTATGTCGGAAAGACAGAGAAGCTATTCAAAACCAGGATATATGAACATTTATATGGCATAAAAAGCAAAAAGGAAACCAATGCTTTATACAAACACAGTATGTCATGTGCTGATTTTTGTGGCTTTAAATTTGCTATTCTTGATTTTGTTTTTGTGGAAGCCGGGGGGGGGGGGGGGGTTGCAAAATGTCTTAAACAAAAAAGAATTATTATGGCAGCTAAGGCTAGCTGCCGATTTCCCCCCAGGTTTAAATGAACATTTGACCATTCTGCCTATTCTTAAAGAAAAGGCAGGACAAGTTTGATAGTTTTATTATTATTATGTCTAACTATATATAATATGTAATAATACATGTATTTTAATATTTTTAAATTAATGAGGACATTTTCGAATGTTTGCATATATTTCAGTAATCTTTTCAAGATTTCAGGTCAATTTTTTAAACAAAAAATCTTATATATATTTTTTGAAAATATTGCATTTCAAGATCAAATTTTTGGTGTGTCTCTGAATACCATGTATTTAATATTTATGAGTTGTATTAAATATTCATGAACAGGAATTTTAGTTTATATTATTGGTGGAAGGAGAACCAATTATTGTATAGCATTCACTATTTAAACTTATTTTGAATTATGTTTTCTTGGTCTGAAGAAGTCAATTGAATTGACGAAAGCACTGACTTTTATTTCAATAAACTGTTTCTGAGGATTCGCAACATTTAGTGCTCATTTTTGTTTTTTTACCCTTATTAATGGCCTGAAATGTTTTGCGTTCCTGGAAATAGGTGGTTACATCTCGAGGGTGGTATTTGACAAGACTCACATGACTTACTTGCCTTATAATTCTTATGATCTATGGCCTAAGTACCATGTGTTGTTTGTGCTCTCTTTCATCTGCCACTTCATTCTGCCTTCCATAAACTTCCACTTCTTACATAAAGCACATCTTTCATCTGTTCGTGATTGATGAGAATTATACTGCAGAACTTGGTCCAGCTTTGACATTATGTATAGTGCCCATCTCTATCTAGTAACTAATACCAAACTGGGATATTATCCAAGGAGTTATTGTTGTGTATAGAGATATGCCGGTGAAATGGTGAGACAAACTCCAGTGTGGAGCACTCTCCAGTATGCAGCTGATATTTGTCATTTCCTCCTCTCCAGCAAATATAAGCATGACTCACTGTTTAACAACATGATCATAATCAAGGCATACCATGTTACCCAGGCTGTGGGGTAGATCCTAATATATTGAATGATTAGTGCTTTCATTTATGTTATGATCTCCCAAATGCCCCAAGTCATCACTAAGTCAAACAGAATCTTGATGCTTCAAATCTGAGAGTGGTTTAGCACTCCTGAAGGAACTGGATAAGTCTGCATGAGGTCCAGTATTTTTAACTAGTGATACAGAAGCAGCTCTGCCTTAAGCTATGGTGTACCACAATTATCTACAAATAAATACACCTGATACATCTGCAGATTCAGGGTTATAGGAAACGTTAAAAGGGTTACTTACCACCCTTAAAAGCAAACTGTAAAACAGGGACAGTCATGAAGGATAGTAAACACTTCAAGGTACCAACAAAAATGCAGTGAGAAAAGCAGTTTTTAAAAAGTGAATTCAGGGCTGAGAACAGGGCTGAGACAATATAAATGTATTTTGGACAGCAAGCCACAGTTTTGAGTAACACTCACCTGCTCCAAAGAGAAGTTACTGTTCTCTCTCTCTGTCAAAAGCAGAAAGACAAGCAATAAAGGTATCTGACAGGCAGCTAATTTCTTCTACAGATGTTCCGAACTCCTCAAGTTGAAATCTAAATGGACATTCTGTTATACTAAAAGGCTCTTCTCATCTCTCTGCACAGTGTTCCTCCAACTACATTATGTTTGCAAATAACTGACACGGGTTCAGGCCCCTAGGCAGCGAGACATTTCCCTGTGGTACATTTTGGCTGGGGACACATGGCTGAAGTGACATTCAGCTGCAGAGAAATATGGCTGTTTGTAAATTCCCTGTGGGCAAAGAGAAGCACATACTGCCATGCCCACAGCTTTAATAACCAAATGCATGGAGGCAGAAGTAATGATTGTTGTGCTTAGTGTACAGTACATACTTGTGTGACTAAGTCATGTAGAAGTGTGCTACAGCATGCAGAAAATCCTGCCTGGTTCTGTAGTCACATTTATGCTCCAGTATGCATTTTAGGTAATGTTCCCTAGACACTGTGAAGAGGGTAGTGGGACAAACACACTGATTATAAAGGCACTGCCCATTGTGCACTGCATTTGTACTGCCACTGACATGTCCTCTGGTCAGCCTGCTGCTTATGCCTGCCATATTGCCTGCTGTCTCATGTTCCCTTGGGGAACATAGACATTGTTTTCCCCCTGTGCATTTGGTTATTGAAGTTGTAGGTATGGCAACACATTCTTCTCTTTGCCCACAGGGAATTTGCAAACAGCCATATTTCTCTGCAGCTGAATGTAATTTCAGCCATTTGTCCCCAGTCAAATGTACCACAGGGGAAATGTCTCGCTGCCTAGGTGCCTGAACCCAAGTGACACACTACCTGGGCTGGAAAAGGTGTACTAACCATGATTCACAACGATGCTCATCTTGACCCTTCTCTGGTTACTCAGAATAATACCCTATCAAATTCTTGACCCAAATGGACATTAATTAAAATTCACCTTGGTGGGCATATAACACTTTTTATACAACCATCTACATCCCCCTCAGACAATGATGCTAATGCTATTCTTTCTTATACCAGGAGTCACAGGCTCATTGTACATGGCAACATAAATCTGAACTGGAATTTCTCACTTAAATCCACACCAGAGAGAACATTAAACACTCATTATCTGTCAAAGAAGGCACAAGATTTATGTCGGTCATCAAGCACACATCACTCACTGATGTGATCATTATCAACATCTCAATTCATTTCTCAAACCTACAAATAATGTTCTCAATTATCCTAATGTTCTTAATTATTACAAACCCAAAAATGGTCCTTCTAAACATCTAAGGTGCCGCATACATCCATTTTCTCATTTTCCAATAATTTTGAACATCTCCTTGAAATAGAGTGTTGTGTTGTAGAGTGTACTATTGTGACAAGCTGACATCAGTATTGTTCATCTTTTAATAATATTCTAACTGGCACAGAAAATAAAGTTATTCATATTTCCAACAGACTTATTAAATTGTCTCATTTTTCCCCAGATCTCACAGTCACTCAAGTTATTAATCAAGCAATGCAATAATATCTGGATTGAAACACTACTAAATTACATGCCTATCAAATTCTAAAGCATACTACTCCTATCCTTTCTCCAAAAAACTCTTACCCATCTCAAATCTACTTCTACCATACTGTCTCTCAATAAGACTCCCATTGTAGCTGAAACAAGCACTAAACTCCTAGGTGTCATAATAGATGACCAACTTAAATTTGACTTGCACATCAACAACTGCATCAAGAAGACTCATAAAAACTAGGCCTCTTATATAGAAATCGAAAGTTTCTCACTTACAAAGCTAAATTAACCCTGTCTCATTCCTATTTACTACCTAGCCTACTATACGACTCTCAGATTCTCATGAACCTTAATAATATACTCCTAGCAAAACTTAACTCAACCTATAATAAGATAGCCTGATTCTCTGCCCAACATACCTATAAAACTCATCACTGTGTCTCACTTAAACACCTAAACTGGCTGAAACTACCCACTTTGCTTCTTCTCTCTCAGCTCCAGGTCATTCATTCTATACTATATCAACCTTACTAATGTCCTAGCCTATCCTCCTTTATATTTCACTACTCTCCCACTAGACTACTCTGCAGCTCTGACCAAGACTTACTATGTATCCATAAACCTAGGACTAAAATGGTTGGCAACCTATATAGCTATCCCCCTACCATAGCATGGAACAAGCTTCCACATCAAATTAGATTAATAAACCAACCTAAACAATTCAAAGTAGCTGCCAAAGAATACTTAAAACACTTTGGTCTTGCCTCTGTACTCATTCACCATAAACTGTGTCCACCCATAAACTAATCATCTTATAACCACTACCCTACATGTTAACCTCTACTCCCTTCTGCTTTAGCACATCTGTTCCTCCCGGCCATGCCTATCTCTCCTAGAAATTAATATTATTTACCCCTTGGCTTAACCTCTCTCTCCCTGTATCCCTCCCCTAAATCATCTCTTAATAGTAACAAATGTCTACATAGTACTAATATTTTAATGACTGCAGGAACATTTCTATTTCATTTTCTCACATAATATGTATTACTAAGGATTATGTATTACTATTTGAAACTTGCATAATGTTGTAAAAATAAGCAAAAACCTATTGTATCTGTAATTTGTGTTTTTAATGTATACTGTTTCTGGAGCTTTTCTCGCAGGGCCTCTGCTGAAAAAGAGCTAATTTCTAGCTCAGTCAGACTTTTCCCGGTCAACAAATGTAAAATAAATAAATAAATTCAAACCAATGACATTAAAATTCAGTACTTTAGGTCTTTTCCATCTGGTCATTTAAGCAATCTGAAAGCTTTTAGAACATTATTAAATGCCTCAGTACTAATAAAGGTTTCCCTAAAAATAATGGTGGCTGGTGACTTCCAGTGGAAAGGGAGCTGCAGGATACACCTTGTATGGGGTGGGGCCAACTAGAAAGGGGAGGGGTTAACTTCACAGAGTGGAGCTATGTTATAGTGGAAACAACACTGATCATGCTTACCATTTTACATAAAAATAACTGCTCGATCACTATTGCACATGCTGAATTGTCTACCAAATACTAGACTAAATCGCATTTCAGAGCTAATGAGGTGTTTAGGTTATGCTATAAAAGCACAAAACCTAAACATCTCTAAACAGTAAAAAAGCGGTTGGTCTTGACTGCATGAAACTATTATAAGTATGCATGATGTAGTAAGCATACATTGTACTGTATCTAGTAACCTGCATTTTCTACAATACCAAGTGAAAAGTAAGGAGATTTGGGGATCTCACTGCACTATCTTAATTTATTATTCACAATTCAAGGTCTCTCCAATGCCTAATGTGCCAGTGGCTCTGGGAGCTACTGACACAGGCTTGTATATTTACCAAAATACACATTAATCTTGCAAAGCCAGAATTACGGCAGTAAACAGCTGGGCCAGTCAACCCAATTCATTCACAAACAGCCCCCCTTCCCCATTACCAAACAAGAGTATCTAATTTGACACTGCAAGGACTAAAGTAGGAATAATAGTAACAGTTAGATTACATACTTGAATTAATTTCATTTAGTTGACAGAAACATTAGTCACAACTTATGTGTGCCAGCTAGCCTTACACAAATACAAAATTCATTTTATTTTACTTTTGTTTACCCAGGTTTGTCCAACTGTCTTTAGTCAAAAAAAAAAAAACTTTTCAGCATATGTCCGTGGAGAAAAACTGTAACATATTACAAAGATTTGTAAACAGACATTCAGTATATACATGAACAGATATGAAATAACATACATTAAGAATGACTCATACATTTCATAATTAGATTACATTCATCTGAAAGTCCAGACAGCTATTACAGTCTTGCAAAGCCGGAATTACAACAGTAAACAACAGGGCCATTTGTTTTATTCATACATAGCCCCAATTCCTACTGCCCACCCCACCCACAGTATCTGACTTGATCCTGTGAGGTTAAAAGACAAAAACAGGATAAAAGACAACATTGTTATTAATATATGTATTTTTTCACATAAACAATAGCCAGAGTTAAGAGCTTGTGGTTGATCTTAATTCACTCAGATGCACTTTACTCTTGCAAATCAAGCCAGCAGTATGACAGTAAGGCCAGTCATTTTATTCACACATAATAGACATAACCCCCAGCCCAATTGCATACCCACAGTATCTGCTTTGAGTCTACATGGTTTAAAATAATGGAAAGAAAAGACAATGGTTACATCACTGTATTTCGCTTGCATCACATAATCAAGAGCTTGCAGGTGATCTTACTTAATTTCACTCATACACACTTCAGTCATGCAAGGCCAGAGTTTCAACAACAAAACATCCACACCCCATCCTAATCTATCTTGATTGAGCCTAAAAAAAGATATTAAGTAAAAAATAATTCATCCACAAGCAGTCCCCAAAACACACTGTGTACCTACTATTGGTTTGACCCCTGCCAGGATAATTTAGAAAAAGACATCCGAAGTCAAGCAGCCACTAGAGTACACTGCATCCTTAGTATCTGGTTAATCCTGTCAGGATATGATAAGAAAAAAATGTCCACAAGCAGTCTCCAAAACACATTGTCTCCTTAGTATCAGGTTCACCCTGAGAGGATATCATATTAAAAAAGTCATCAAGAAACTCCAAAACATACTGCCTCCTTAGTATCTGTTTAACCCTGACAGGATGTTATAGTAAAAACATATCCACAGTCTTCAAAACACAGTGCCTCTTTAGTATCTGGTTTACCTGACAGAATATTATATTAAAAAAAAATCCACAAACAGTCTGCAAAAACATACTGCCTCCTTAGTATCAGGTTCACCCTGACAGGATATCATAGTAAAAAAAATCATCAAGAAACACCAAAACATACTGCCTCCTTAGTATCTGATTCACCCTGACAGGATATTATATTTAAAAAAATCCACAGTCTACAAAAACATACTGCCTCCTTAGTATCAGGTTCACCCTAACATAATATCATATTAAAACAATCATCAAGAAACACCGAAACATACTGCCTCCTTAGTATCTGATTCACCCTGACAGGATGTTATATTTAAAAAAATCCACAAACAGTCTACAAAAACATACTGCATCCTTAGTATCAGGTTCACCCTGACAGGATATCATAGTAAAAAAAATCCACAAACAGTCTACAAAAACATACTGCCTCCTTAGTATCTGATTCACCCTGACAGGATATCATATTGAAAATGAAAGTCATCAACAGCCCCCAAAACACAGAGACCACTAGTATCTGGTTGACCTTTGCCTGTGTACTATATTAAAAAGAAAAGCACCAACAGTCCACAAAACACATTGTCTCCCTAGTTTCTGGTTAACCCTGCCAGGATAGCATATTAAAAAAAGACAGTCATCAGCAGTCCCCAAAACATACAGACCACCAGGATCTAGTTACCTCTTCTAGGAAAAAAAAGAAAGAAAGTATCTGGTTGGCCCTGCCAAGAAAAAAAAATGAGAACTTAATTAATTTTCTTTGGGGGGTAATTTGTAGCCTTCCTTCGCTTCTCTAGCTTTAAAGTTTGATTCAGAGTCTCACTCAGAATAAAAAAAATAATCTGATAGATGGATTTTCTCTTTTTTAAATTATATACTCCATGTCTCGCGCTCTCTCTCTCGCTCTCTCTCACAACTTAAGAGAATGCGAGAGTAACAGGACTACTCAGCAGCCGCGTCACATACTCAGATTACGTGACAGGCTCCTGACTTAACAGTCCCATCAGCATCCAATTTCCTGTGGTTAAAACTGCAGTGACTTCTGGGCATCTTCATTGATGTCTGTAGTCTTCCCAATTTGGGCTGTTATAAAAACAGTCCGACAGCTGATGACAAAACGATATATTTTTTTTAATCGGAACTCAAGCATGCATGAGCATTGCTCTGAGTTCTGCATCACTTCTTTGGCTTTACACACTAGTTTGCAGTTCAAACTGCTATTAGTGTGTAAAAATTACTAATTAGACTTTTTTTTTTTTTTTATGAGAAAAGGAGGGAGGCTGCAACCCAGCAGTACGGCACCATGAGCTGCCAGTGCCTAAAATGTAAAGTACTTCACTTCTGTCTCTCATACTCATTGGAGAAAGTGTCTTTAATATCTTTACTCTCTGCTCCTATACTCCAGCTTATTTCAACCTTACAAACAAAATTCCTCAACAGTTGACTATCCTCCTTTCTACTTTAAAAACTGTATCCAGAAAACAGATAAAAAAAACACCTAAAACATGACAACAAATTCATCCCACTATTTCATTACATGCATCCTAGAATACTCAATTCCAAACCTTACTTACTTGCTAAGTGTTTAGTGTAAACTCTAAATCCTTCCCTTAAAACTGGTATTCTTTCCCTATGGTTAAAACATGCCTTACCTATCCTCCTAGCCAAAAAGCTGCATCCACAATTAGCCTCAGGTTACTGACAAATATTAGCCTTAGGGTTCATTAACAGTCCGGCCACATCGAGGCCAAGCCAATACTATTTACTTTCTCAGTATGATGAGCAGTGTTACTAATCAGATACGCATTTGGTCAAACCTGTAGGCACAACAAGGAGCCTCCCATCATGGACACAGCACAGGCTCTTGGCTAGATCATGGAAAGCCACCCACAGCCACATCTAAATACAAGAAGTACACAATGACTACTCACAAGAAACCCCAGTAGTCAATGCAAGTACACACATACACAGACACACACACACACACACACACACACACACACACACACACACACACACACACACACACACACACACACACACACACACACACACACACACACACACACACACACACACACACACACACACACGCACACACACACACACACACACACACACACACACACACACACACACACAGACACACACACAGACAAACACACACACACACACACAGACAAACACACACACACACACACACACACACACACGCACACTTGTTTAATGTTGATGGAATCAACTGCAGCAAATACATACATAAAGATATGTGCAATGGAAAGGCAAGCAATATTGAAGCAGAGGCCAGAGCTGTGTCACTATACGAATTCAAGGAGATGGTGAACATAAAAGTGCAAAGTGAAGTTTGTAACAAAACATTAGATGGAAAGGTAAACCGTAGAAAGCCTATGACAGTATGGCTATTTTAAGAAAGTGAAGTACACATGGGAGATGTGGGATATACAATAATACAATAATGTGATGAAATAACTTATACCATACCTGACAACAACGCAGCATTAGCTGTGGATCCATACTATAATGTGAAGTTCATTAAAAATGAAATAGATGCTGTTCTGAGGTGGGTTGGTGCAGCAAATCAGTCCACATAACAGTATAAACTGTCAAGGGTGAGACACTACAGATGTCAGAGGGTTCACAAAACATATACGTCTGAAATGGATTACATGTGTAGGCAGATCGCAAAAAAAAAAAAAAAAAAAAGAACAATAGTCCTCAAAGGAACCAAACTCAGAACTACCACATTACAATGTATCATGGCACTGAATTAGCAAAGGTAGCCATTAGAGCTGTCATTGTGAAGGTGCCATACAACACATTAAACATACATGCATAAGAACACAGATAAATCAAAAAAGTCATAATAGGCGTTAGGACCCTATATTACCAAAATGATAATCTCCACAGTGGCAGAAGAATTTAGAAAGATAATTATGTTATAGAATGTCAACATTCCCCAGATAATGTACACACTCATTACAGGACAGCTTACATTTAGGGGAATGTAACACATTACAGAACTAAAAGAGAGACATTCATGAATGAAAATGAACCCCTACCTATGTCATTGATATGCTCTAGACCACTGTATTTGCAGGGCATACCACAGATGTAGTGGGAGCAAAGGTGACTGCGAAAAACACATTACAAGGTAACAGAACACTTGATAGCAGGACAAACAAGATGCACATACCTGGCTTTGAATATCTGACTTTTTAGTGCATAAACAAGGCATTTGATAGCACCACTCATCAAAGAGGTGATTGGAAAATACCTTTCATAGGAACAGAATGCTTGATAGCAAAACAAACAAACTGTACTTTTGCAAGGATATTGTATATTCATGGCCATTAGTAAGCTAAGCCCCAAAAAGAAATGCACTGAAGAATTGTAAATACAGAAGTATAATGGGCATTTTAGAATAGTGTTGAAGAGTGTAAAATGAACATCAGAAAATGACATAACACATAACAGGGGTAGAGATTAAAAACCACCACACACTGTGCTCAAGATTACATGACCTAGGGAAAATAGAAATGCATGTTTACTTTTTTGCAAAATATTTTGTCTTTTATTGGTGTCTACTATTATTAGTAGCAAGTATATAGTTAATAATTTCAAAGTTGTTAGATATATATTTATTAATAAGTAGTTCAGGACATATGGAAGTGGTTCATTAGCAATATCATAGCTTCATATTTCTGAGGATATTACTTGTATTGCTTCTTATTTACAACACAACCTTCTTAAAGTGTACATCCATTAATATTAATGGACTGAATAATGGTTGCAAGAGGGGTAGTTTAAACAAATTCTTAAAGATATTTAATTCTCTGGTTATTTTCTTACAGGAAACACACTTAATACAAGAAGATATAGACGGACTTAATACAAAATATTACTTTGTTGTATGTAGCTCTCAATATAAATAGAAAAAAGAGGGGTAGCTATATTATTGAAGAACTCTATGCCAATACCTAAAATCCTAAGTACATATAACGACAAGAAGGGAACATTTTGTTCACTAACTCTAGAAATCAAAAGAAAATTATATACTTTTGTTAATGTTTATTGCATTCCTGGAATAGGAGTAAAAGCTGTTAAACATCAATTAGAACAGATTACTTACATTTCTAAAGAAAGTATTATTATAGCAAGAAACTTTAATTGTATATTCCATGATGAAGATTCTAATACTATTAGTAAATGAAGGAAACCTGCTTCAGCAGGAATTTATGGATTTATTTAATATTAAAGATAAAGAATTTTCAGAGTTGGTTAACTTTTTACCCATTTCTCACACAGACATGGGTTACAGTCCAAAATAATTACAGTATATATCTCAAACAATCTAACTACTAGCCTAGGTAAAGTTAAAGGAGTCTCTTTTCCACTTTCAAACGATAATACCTTAACATTTGAAATTGTGCTAAATTTTAATAACATTATTTCCATTAAAAGGAGACCTACTTACATAACCAATATGAAGGAATTTAAAGATTTTTAATAAAGAAATCCAGACCTTTATTGAAATTAATTATACAGATTATAGCTAAAATATGCTCTAAAAGCATATTTATTTGGTAAGGTTATGAGTTGTTAAGGTCTAAAGAAAATTAATGGAACAAGAAACTATTAGATTTACAAGAAAATTGATAAGTTAAAACTAGATAGTCAAAATGGGAACAATAAATTATCAGGAGAAATTAATAAATTAAACAGTAAGTATTTAGGAATTTTAAATCACAAAACTATGATTAATATAGAAAAGATTAAAATAAATAATTATTCTTTAAATCCTAAGTCCATGTAAACTTTTGCTAATAGAACAAAAATGATTATTAAATCTAACCATATCAGAGAGTTATATTATCCTTATCGTAAAAAAAGGTTACAAAATAGAAGACATTGTAGGTGCATTTAGAACTCACTTTAATAAAATTCTTCAATATAATCAAACAATGGAGTCACAAGATGTAATTAAAACATTCATAAAAAATCATACTAAAAATAAATTATCTGAAGACCAGATGAGGCTAACTAATAGGTCCATCTTAATGTCTAAGCTCAAAACTCAAATTAATAAATAAAAATCTAATAAAGCTCCTGGTAATGATAAAATGATACCGGAATTGTATACACTATTGCCTAAAGATCCTTTAAGTGTTTTGCTCAAAGTATTTTTAATAAATAAAGGTTTATTAAAAGTTTCACCATCTTGGAAATACACTCTTATATTTCCAATTTTAAAAGTTGATAAAGATTCAACAAAAATGCACTTCATATAGACTAATCTCACTATTAAATATAGATAACAAATGTTTGACTAATTATGCTTGCAGAATAAAGCAATTTCTTCCAGTGCTAGTAAATAATGATCAAACTGGTTTCATAATAAAGATGAATTCCTATGATAATATTGGAAGAATTTTAACAATAATATTATGCTAATAACACAAAAGATGAGCTAACTATAGTAAGTTAAGATATTAATAGTGCATTTCACTCAGATAATTTTGACTATTTTTTATTAGTTTTAGAGGAATGTATTTTTTTGAATAATTTCTTACAACTTATTAAACTTCTTTATGAACATTCTTTTGCTTACATCAAAATAGGATCTTATATTTCTGAGTCAATTATGATTTTTAAAGGGTTATCCTCTGTCTCCATTGCTTTTTACTTTAATTATGGAGCCATTTGAAAACTATATAAGAACACATTTAGATATCAAAGGCGTACAAATAAACACTAACTTAAATGAACACATTCAGTTGTTTGCTGATGACATTCTTTTGATCCTGAATGATTGTAATCTTTCTATTTTTGCTGTATTTAATGTCAGTAAATTTCCAGAAAAAGCAAGACTTAGTTTTAAAGAAAATAAAACAAAATGTTTACCTATAAATTATAATACTTATACAATGGATAAAATATTCTAAATATATTGTAGAAGATTAAATAAATAACTACTTAGGGATAACTTTAATGGATAACATTAAAAATATAATAACTTTAAACTACAATAATAGTTTAAGGGGGTAATTCAATAAACCCTACATGGAGCAATTCTCCATATAGGAATAGTGTTAAGGCTCAAACATGGAACATGGTCACCGAGCAATCCAGGAAACAAGGCTGGGGGTATGCATGAGCTTCCTGACACCGTGCAGACACTGAGGTGTCCATAGAAAGCAAATCACCTCATATGCTGTTAGGATCCATGCAAATGAGGTGATATTGCTATTCAGGAAGCATAAAGGCACCCATGTAGGTGTCGTGTAAACCCTCAAAAATGTATGTGGTTAGAAACCATGTACCGGAGGATAAAATTTAAACAGGGGCTGTAACAGCCCAAATAAATGCTGTATATTGTTCAGTAGACATGCAAATGGCCAAAACTATGGCCACTGAGTTAAAAAAAGAATACAATATATTAAAAAATTAAACTTTTTTTAAATACATATGCCATGTTTAAGCAGCGCGCAGAGACATGCAAACATGCTATTTTGCAAAACAAAATAAATAAAAAGGGTTAAAATATGAAATTTAAAGCTATACAAAGTTATTGCATTATAGTGGCTAGCATGCAGAGTCATACAAAGGCAGGTTATAGTGGTAGCTAAGGAGATAGGCCCTGCTGTAGTGTAGTATTCAGGGTATAAACAATTAGGTGTATGTAAATGAGCCAAGTTTATTGAATAGCAAAAAGACTCACTGTGTCCATAGGTACTAACTATGTAAGGGCTAAAACCATAGTAGTGTAGGCAGAAGAGACAGCTGACATGAAAATGGTGTGTGTCATGGCATGTATAAGCAGATTGGAGCTTAGTCATGCTTGTTTGTGCTCAGCTAAGCACAGCTAAGTGGGGGTGGGGTGTCTGATGCTGCTTAGCTCTGCTTAGACCCATGGCACTTGTTTTAGCTGGTTAAAGAAAAGCTAAGCATGCCCGTATTCAGGGGAGGGTCTATATTGCTGAGTAATGTTTACATCAGCTCCGTGGGTTTGGGCGGAGTGCCATGGGACTTAGCAGTGGAGGAAATTAAAAAAAAAAAAGGAAAAACCCGGAAAAGCCAATCAAGTATAAATGACTGATAAGCCCTGTTCCACTGACACTGGCCCATTTAAACCCCTCAGTAATATAACTGGCAGGTGAAATGTATGATAGTCAGCCAATCACATAGGCTACATCTGAAGCACACTACTATAAAGTATGCATGCACCCTTCAGTCTGATTTTTCCCCACATACTCTGCACCATTGGAATACACACTAGGGAATTTTAACTGACAAAATGATAGGGGGTGTTGCTGCTTTGCTACATCTCTACGGGCTACAGGCTGAGGTCAGTGATGATGAGGATGCTGACAATAGGCCCAGGCTGAGGAGGAGAAGAGTGTTCAGGCCCAGGATAACCTTTCAGGAGACTACAGGAGCTGGAAATAGTAGAGCACTACAGGGTGCATGAGGACATACTACAGCAGCTCAGTGAGCTCTGCCACTCTAACCTCAGACCTAGAGCCAGCAGAGGGGAACCCATCCCAGTGGAAACAAAAGTATGTGTGCCCTTAGGATAACAGCTACAGGTACTTTCTAAAGACCTACTGGGGACATCATGGGGCTCTCACAGGCATCTGCATCCAGGGTACTCCACCAGTTCCTGGATGCCATGCTAACACATGCCAGTGAGCACATTTATTTCCCCAGCACTCCTGAGAGGAGGACCAGCAATATGTGTCTCTTCCACACACAGTGTAGCACACTAACCAGAGATACTGGATGCCATAGACTGCACTTGTACGCATTAAAGCATCACCCAGTGAGGAGAGTAGAGTCTATGTCAACTACACGGGGTATTACTCCATCAACTGCCAGGTCGTGTGCAATGCCCTGGGCATTATCATCAATGCGTATGTTGGCAGACCTGGCAGTTATCACAGCTATCACATCTGGCATGCATCACAGTTGTACCAGGCATTTTCCAGGGGGGACATCCTGTGCAGTTATCTAGTGGGTGATGCTGGCTACACACTGGAACCGTGGATGATGACACCCCATCAGAAATGCACACACACCCCCACTGAAGAACACCATAATGAGGCACATGCACAAACTAGGAACATTGTAAAGCATGTGTTTGGGCTGCTGAAGTCATGGTTCTGCTGCCTTGACATATCTAGTGGAGCCCAGCAGTACTGTCCAGCTACATATGCACACTGCTCATAGTATGTGCCATGCTACACAATATGATCCTGCAGAAACAGCTGGGGCTAGAACATGAGAGGGAAGGGACACACAGTCCCCACCATTGCCAAGGTCCTCATAGGCACAGGGGGACTCAGAGGAGGAACCACCTGAACCTGTCCCTGTAGGCAGACATAGGCATGCCCAATATGCCCTGGCCTTGACAAAAAGGCTGCAAATAGCACATAAACTGACAATCTAGGGACTCAGGGACTGACACCTCACTCTGACTTACATACACACAGTAAAAAGGATGCCACCCACATCACACTACCTGTATTTTACCATGTATAGACTGTGTACTGCATGCATCTGACAGAGTCAGCCCTGAAGCACTGTCCTCTCAACTGCTGCAGGCACAAATTAAGTCACTCTTCTTAACAACAAATGAATGGGGTAGTAGACTGTGGTAGCATATCTATGGTATTGTTGCATGTATGCAAGGGAAAGGAGTAGGCTACCAGAATAGCAGCAGACAACTGACAGCTACGTGGGACAACAGAAAATGTCTGCCAAATACTGGCTGCCCAAGAATATGCAGTAGTCTCCAAGGCAGCAAAACTCACTGCAGTATATGTGAGGGACAAACAAAGAGGAAGATCATAGGGCAGATGCATGGATGTCAATGTTGGAGTCCTATACATACCTCTCAACCTCTTACAGTAAGACATCTGTACAAAGCCATAAAGAAATGTGTAGCAAAAGCCCCAAAATAGGGACAGTTATGAAATATTGCTCTTACAAACTTAGAAAGTTATATTATAACAGGTCTTGCAGTAGCATTAATTCTCTGAAGGTAAAGAAGTGTGAAACTCAAATGTCTGCCATTACTTTCAAACTTCATTCTTTAATGATTTGCCAGTATTTTCCCAGGCAGCCACAATATTACGAAAAATGGAACCAAAATATGAGGCAAACATCTGGACAGTCTGTGAAAAAGTGTACACTTGAGAGGTATGCTCCCCTACCCCCAACACACCTGTGTTCCCATAGAACTGCAGTAACATTTATGTTTGTAAGGTAATAGCAACAGTCCACACATTCTCAGGGCTTCCCAATCATCTTGCTCACTTGTTCCATTTTCACAATATGCAGGGGGTCAGTGTGCTATGTATGTGCATGGTTAATAGTGTCAGGAAGTAGGCAGCACTGACTGGTGACTGTTGTGGCTTAGTGGTTTAAGTACAGTACTGTGGTTGGCAGCATCCATGGTTTGAGATGGCCATGCCAGCTATTTTCCATGTCAGCTACACCTATGGTAGGAGTTGTACAGACTGTCCAGATGTCAATATTTGTTATTGCAGGAAAGCTAGACAATGGAGGGACAGCGGGCCACACATATGGACAGTACACAGCTCTGAGTAACCTAGACAGTACCTAGTAGAACAGCAGGTTGTGACAAGTCAGTCTAGCACCAGGATATAAAGGCTGCCATGTTACTGTGTCAGTACAGGCAAAAATGTCAGTGGGCACCATCCATACCCCACGAATGACAGGGTGTCACAGAATATCCACACGTATGCCTCATATATCTGTTCTGCTTGTCATAACACTGCATTTGCCTGGCAAACTATTTGCAAACCAATAAAGGTTGATGTGAAAACATCAATGACAGACAGTTGTGATGCAGATGTCATACCCATAAGAAAATGCAAGCTAATACATAACCATTCTACCAACTGTCTACATTTGGAAGAGCAATATTAAGACCCTGTCTCCATGCCTAGGCCTGTGTTCGACTGTTATATATGGCTCTGTGCAGATGTCTGTAAGAGTTTGAGAGCTATGGCCAATGTGTAGCTTTATAATAACAGTGCAACACAAACCATCTGAGGACCACAGCAGATGTATGGAGCACAATGATGGACATCCTACTAAACAGGATAACTAAAGAGATAAAACTGCACTCACAAACATGAAGGCACCCAGGACACCAAGACTGTCACACACTTCTTTATTCACAATTCACAATCCACAGGTTAAGTGCTTTCATCCAGTTGCTATTGGACTTCCTCAGAACAATGATCATTACTAACTCAACCTTTTTATATCCCCTCCCCATGAATCAATTAAACAATTAAAACTAATTGGTAAGTTAAAATTCCCTTAAACATCAATTAAAATTGCATAGTATTACATCAACCCCACCTATTTGGTAAACACATAAAATACATGTTAAAATTCAGAACACTGTCTCATTCTGACAATGAAATACTAAACAGTATCAAAAAATTGTTGCCAACTTATCCAAGTAAATTAAATAAATGCTGCATACACTAGTGTTGTGTATGCTAACCTAAAATGTGTTAATATGACTGCAATACTGACACTGTCATTAATGCCAGGAAAACTGGTGGAATCCAATCTCAATTGCCACCTTAATTCACATACATCTAAATCCAGGTCAATCACCCTGCCCTGCCTATCCTTCACCAACTGTTGTAATACCACAAATTTAAACTTGTGGTTTGAATTTTGCATTACATGTCTGGCTACGGCATTCGTTGATTTCATATTTTAATGTCAGCAGTGCTCTCTAATTCTGTCCTTAAATTGCCTGCTGATCTTGCTAGCAAAAAAGGGAGAACAATGCTGGCACTTAGCCATAAAAATTAAATTTCTGCTGTTACAATTGAAATGACCATGGAAGTAGAACTTTCTTCCATTAATGAATACGGTAGCACCTGTCTCACATATATATGCGCTTGCATTGAATCTGCCACATTTAAAGTTACCAGGCATTCTACTGCTTTGTTGTGAATCAATATGAGCCCCCATTTCCAAAATTTCTTTGAAACATCTGTCTCTTTTATATACTATTCTGGGGGATCCTATATCTTATCTGCAAGGGAACCATCAGCTACTAATATCCTCCAGTTTTTCAGGATGATGCGAACTACCCACTAAACATCTTGATTATAAGTGGTGACAAACAAAAAATCATTCCCCATTTTGCTTCTTATAGCTACCTGGTTATTGCATGGCATGCTAAAATCATTTCCGTTGTCATAGTCCACATTCCCACTCAAAATGACCTTATAGACATCCTCAGTTCTTTTGTATCTGACATCCCCTGCCAAAATTTTACAAAGAGGCTTGGGGTTACCCCTTTTGATAAATAAGCTTGTCATATACTCAAGTTCCAATAAAAAATCTTGGTCATCTGATGTCATTCTGGCAGCCCTTACATATTGTCCTTTGACAATGGATTTCTTTTGATGGTAGGGGTGCCAACTACCAAATTCTAAATAAGAATTGGAAAATGTGGGCTTCCTGGAGATGTTGGATTTCAAGATGTTACTCCTATTATCAATGGTTATGCTAACATCCAGGTACCAAAATGTTGAGCCTACTGCACTCATGGCTGAATTTAAAGAAATCAACTGTGTGGTTAATGTACTGCAAAAAGTGTTTCAATGTCTCTTCGTTTCCTTCCCACACAATAAAAATATCATCCAAAAATCTGGTGTAATGTCTTGTATACACCCAAAATTCACTGGGGAAAATATGTTCTTGCTCCCAGTAGGACATAACTAAATTTGCATATATGGGGTGCAAGCTGCCCCCATATCTACACCAGTCACTTGTTTAAAATATTGTCCCTTAAAGTGTAGAAAATTGTTGTTTAACGCCACATCCATTAGTGTAGCAAGGACATTAACTTCATCCTGATCAAAAAGGTTGGTTCTCCCCAATTGCATCCTCAGCCGTTCTGTCCCAATGTCATGGGGTATTACTGAGAATGAGTTACATACGCCTATAGTAACTAAATATGTGTTCTCAGTAATAGTTTGTTTGTTTGTGTCTTTCGGCTTTTCCCGGTTAGGGGTTGCCACAGCGGAACTCCGGTCTGCTAATGATTGGCAGTAGAGTTTTACATGCTGGCTTGCCGGGCCTAATGCACAACCTTCAATGAAAGAACGCCCGTTCACGCATGTCACCACACAGAAGACGCTCTAACTGAGAATCGAATGGGCAACGTCTAACTGTGAGGCGACAACGCTACCGCAGCACCACCACCGCAGTAGTTACTCCATTCAAATGTTCTAAGAATTGCCAAGAATCCTTTGTTATGTAAGAGAAGGCCCCTAACCCTTTTTGCAAGTGATGGTCCAAATATTTACTAATAAATCTCTTTTAGCATCCACAATAGGCCTGAATTGCAAAAATTCAAGGCCCTTGTGAAATTTTGGGATACCCAAAATGTTCGGTATAACTGGGTAGTTGTTTTTAAGAAAATGATAATCCTTTTCATTTATTTGCCCTTGATATAACATATCTTCTATCAGCAGATCTAATTTTCTGTAGGCTATATATATTTCATTGAGATTGCTTTCGTGATACGTATCCTCAGATAATATGTTCATCTTATTGGAATAATCATTACTATCAAGAATCACAACACCACTACCCTTATCAGGTTTCATTATCAGGATACTGGTATCCCTGGCCAATCCCAACAATAAATCACTTTCCTCATGTGTCAGATTGTTATATGGTTTGGATGGCCTCTGCCTATAACTGTCCTTTATATCCATTTCACAGACCTTCTCATATGTTCCAATAGTTCCATTCAAAGGGGGGATTAAAATAGCTAGGTTTCCTCAACACATTTCCTGGCTCTTCATGCCTTATCCCATTAAACCATGCTTTTAGGTTAATTTTTTATGTAAACAACTTCAAGTCTATTAGGATATTTGCCAAATCACCCTGCCTACTTGTCACAAACCCGGGGATCACTTCAGTGGCTCTGCTGGACAGAGGCACAGGCAACTAATTTAAGGGGGCGGTGGAAGCCAACACATTCTGGCTAAGCTTATAAATGCCTTTGGGCAGATAGCCTAGTACCTACCTATGAACCTATGAACAAACGTGAATACCTTTGCTAATAAATCAGCATGTGTTGTGTTAATAGAACTCTTGGAATAATTATAAACCTTACAGTCACTTGCCAAATTAACTACAATATGTGGACCATTATTATCACATATACTATTTGCTTCAGCCATGACAGTGAGCAGCACACTAATGTCTATCTGTTCACTATCACAAGATGAATTCATATTTGTTTTATAAATAAAACTCTTCAAAATAGTGGACCCACTATCAGTGGTAGCTTCAGCAATATCTTCCGTATTAACATTTACATCTTGAACTGAATATAAGCTCAGATTACTATCAAAAATTATATCATTGCTATCCAGACCACTTTCACCATTAACAACATGTTGCCTGTGTTCAACATGCCCATGACTGCCCAGAATTTCCATGTCATTATTTAACATTGGAACAAAATGGATACCGAACTTTCTAACAGTATAGACATCTTGGTCCTCATAAATATTGTCAGTGGTGCCATGAATTTGTCCAGCATCTTCTTGACTGAGAATATGTGACTCAGTAACATTGTATCTATCAACACCATAGCCCAGATCATTTCAATTAATAAATCCGTTACCGGTAATAAAATCAGTAATGTCATGGCTGTAGGCATTGTCCCCAAACAGACAAAGACTTACGTCACTCTCCAAAAGTGCATCATTATGATTGAGGCCCCTTTTACAATTGTTAATGGCATGCTGGCTAAGGTTTCTCAGCTCATTACTATCACAAGCTTCCCCAATGTTGTTTTCCACCTCAATTCTATGTGCATTCAAACATCTGTTGTGGTACATCTTGTTGTCTACCAAATCAATGTTACTTTCAAACCTAACACATTCAATTTGTCCCAGACACAGCGACACAGTAACATCAGACCCATCAGGGGTATCCCAAATAAAAAGTAAACTTGGAAGAGAACTTAAATCAGCTCCTGCTTTACTTTACTCAAGCATCGGTTCACCTGTTTCTTCTGCTGTTTCAGTAAACTCATTTCTCTTGTTATACATGTTGCTATTACAGTCCCTTGCAACTCCAGATACATCAAAATCTGTTGTTTCACTAGTGGAAAATGGTTGTAACCAAGCCCACTCTGCACTGACTAATTCACTACTTGCTTCCCAAACATTAAAGTTATTTTGACTAATTCCATATGAGGGGGCAACTTTTAACTCAACATTGGCAATTGAATCAATGTTTTCACTTACTTTCTCTTGCACCCCTGAAATGCAGATTCCTGATACTAATTCCACTGGTACCTCTGATTCCTCTGATTTTTCTGCTTGGCTCCTTGCTCGTTGTGCATCCGCTCTGTGTTGACACTGCTCATGTTGTTTTCTCCCCTGTTTCTCAGCTGCTTTGATCGCCTCGGGCCCTCCTCTAAAGGGAACTCCGATTGATTTCCCTGATAAGCTCTCCATTGATACTTCACTTCCTGGTTGTTGCTGGCCTCCTGATTGGTGTAGGGTTCCTGGTTGCCATGATTACTGACCGATAGTGGGTAAACCTTGTGCTTAGTATACTTAGTAGTGTCCCTTCTCAATTTGTTGACTTTTCTTTGAAACATATTGTTACAACAGGTTTCTATACTTCTTAATGTGTTGTAAAAATAGGTTTGATAATGATCGAACAAGTCTTTTGTAATAATGTCATTTTCTTTTTCTGTTTCATCCAAAAGCTGATTTATTTTACAATTATTGTATTTGACCATAATTTTGATCAGTTCTGTCAAACAGTCAATGGACTTCTTCCAGCATCTCCTCATTGTTCTCTGAGCTATTAGGATACTTCCAGAATCACAGGCCCCTTGGCACTTGTCCCAGTTCGATGTTCCTTTCCAAATACCCATTCTCAATCTGCAATTTCTTCAAAATAAAAAGTATTTTTTCAAATGGCTATCCTGTCCATTAGGGACTGCTGCCCACTGGCCTGCTGGCTAGCCCCACTTCCAGAACCCATACGGAAGTCAAATTTATTACTTCTCTTGTCTCCTGCTATATTGGTTGTCACAGTCCCCTGGACCCCAGCCACTCCATGGGATCCTTTTCCTAGGTTGTTTACAGGTATCAATAGCCTGTACCTGAGAACATTGGTTTAAATTACTTTGAGACTGCTGAGTAGGTTGAGTTGGTTGAGTTAAAGGTATACCCAAACTGCCGAATAGGTTGCCAGTTCTCTCATTTGTTTGGCAGTTAGGGCCTTAATCTGAGCCGTATGCTCCGCCAGTTGTTGATTAATTTGTTGAAGTAGCTCCACAATTGTGTTGTTGGTGCTCACAGTCTCCATGCTCCAAAGGGCCTCTCCACACTCCAAGCTGGATAACCAAAGAGACAAAACTGCACTCGCAAATATGAAGGCACCCAGGACACCAAGACTGTTGCACACTTCTTTATTCACAATTCACAATCCACAGGTTAAGCACTTTCATCCAATTGCTATTGGACTTCTTCAGAACAATCATCATTACTAACTCAACCTTTTTATACCCCTCCCCATGAATCAATTAAAACTAATTGGTAAGTTAAAATTCCCTTAAACATCAATTAAAATTGCATAGTATTACATCAACCCCACCTGTTGATGTAATACTATGCAAACATCTGGACAGTGAGCAAAAAAGTGTACACTTGAGAGGTATGCTCCCCTACCCCCAACACACCTGTGTTCCCATAGATCTGCAGTAACATTTATGTTTGTAAGGTAATAGCAGCAGACCACACATTCCCAGGGCTTCCCAATAAACTTGCTCACTTGTTCCATTTCCACAATATGCAAGGGGTCAATGTGCTATGTATGTGCATGGTTAATAGTGTCAGGAAGTAGACAGCACTGACTGGTGACTGTTGTGGCTCAGTGATCTAAGTACAGTACAGTGGTTGACAACATCCATGGTTCAAATTGGCCATGACAGCTATTTTGCATATTAGCTACACCTATGGTAGGAGTTGTACAGAATGTCCAGATGGCAATATTTGTTACTGCAAGAAAGCTAGACAATGGAGGGATAGGGGGCCACACATATGGACAGTACACAGCTCTGAGTAAACTATACGGTACCTAGTAGAACAGCAGGTTGTGACAAGTCAGTCTAGCACCAGGATATAAAGGCTGCCACGTTAATGTGTCAGTACGGGCAACATGTCAGTGGGCACCATCCATACCCCTGGAATGACAGGGTGTCACAGAATGTCCACACGTATGCCTCATATATCTGTTCTGTTTGTCATAACATTGCATTTGCCTGGCAAACTATTTGCAAACCAATAAAGGCTGATGTGAAAACATCAATGACAGACAGTTGTGATGCAGACGTCATACCTATAAGAAAATGCAAGCTAATACAAAACCATTCTACCAACTGTCTACATTTGGAAGAGCAATATTAAGACCCTGTCCCCATGCCTGGGCCTGTGTTCAACTGTTATATATGGCCCTGTGCAGATGTCTGTAAAAGTATGAGAGCTATGGCCAATGTGTAGCCTTATAATAGCAGTGCAACACAAACTGTCTGAGGACCACAGCAGATGTATGGAGCACAGTGATGGACAACCTGCTAAACAGGTACAATCAGAGGTGTGAAGTCCATAACCCTGTGTGTGATGTTATGACTTCTACCCCAGTCACACAATAACTACAAATACATAACAGCAGCAACTGTTGACAAAGCCTGTGATTGGACTACAGAAGGACAAAGACACATATAAGGGGAAGGGGAACCACTGGCCAGACAAACATAGAATATGAACACTAGAACAATTTGTGCAGTAGCATAGGTTCCCTTTAGTGTATGGAGTCAGTAAACAAATGTCTGTCAATGGTTCCTCAGATTAATTAATCCATACTGACCTGCCACTGGCATACCAGGAAATTACAGTGCTATGTATAATATACCACACATAATATGGAAAACTGTGCTCAGTCCAATGCACTCTGTACCCACCCCAGGATATGACTCAGTTAATAAGGATAGCACACAGCCAGGAGATCCCTCAGACAGTATATCACTGAGGTGCTGAACTATTTAAACAGGTTCATCAGCCAATCGGTTGTAGCACACAAAATCCTGGACCAGAGTACAGCTAGCTCTGGACTGGAGTCCCACTGCTAGTATTGAAGGTCATACTGGGCATGATCCTACACTAAGAGAATTACAGCCCATGTCTAAGCCCACATCTGTTTATAGAACTGATTTGTCCATATATGCCTTTGTACACAGACAGCTATGTACACCTTAACTGTCTCTCCCCACCCCCATCAGACAGGATTACCCTCATCTATCTATATTTGGCACATATAACATATATGTGGATCTGTTGATTTTGATATACATACATGTATATAGGAAGCATATACAAATATATCAATTATCGACAGGCAGAGACAGGGGATATTGAAACAGATAGAGAGAGATGGATAGAGAGAGAGAGAGAGAGAGACACCCTTAAAGCCATAGAGTGATGTACTACTGCAGCCATTTGCACACTAATTGTAACCAGTGGTACGTGCAAGTACCAAGGTGAGCTCCATTGTGTAATAGTAGTGAGGTAGGGGTTGTAATCTCACATCACCCACCATGTGTGGGTGTGTGTGTGTGTGTGTGTGTGTGTGTGTGTGTGTGTGTGTGTGTGTGTGTGTGTGTGTGTGTGTGTGTGTGTTTCTGTATCTATTACATTTACAGCAGAATACACACACCCAGCCAGCCTATGTCTGTGTAATGGTGACCCATTTTATGTTCCTGTTACTAGTGTGCTCCACAAGAGTGACCTACCTATCAGAAGCTATTGCTGTCATCCACCCCAACAGCAGTGGCAGACACTCATGTAAATAAGCACTGCGGTGCATGCAATAATTGCATGGCACTATAGTGTAGACAGTTAAATAGGTAATGGTTCTAATTCCAGCAATGACAGTTCAGTCTCTCTCTGTGTGTGTGTGTGTGTGTGTGTGTGTGTGTGTGTGTGTGTGTGTGTGTGTGTGTGTGTGTGTGTGTGTGTTTGTGTGTGTGTGTGTGTGTTTACGAATATCCCTGTATAGCTGTCTGTATTTCCTGCCTATGTGTGTGCAATGTCAATACATTTTAAGGCATGTTCCACCCCGTTAACCCATCATTGCACTATTTTACCAGGTCTGTAGATGTCATCCACCTTAGAAGCACCATTGGACACTCTTCAGCTATATGAGCTCTGTGGTGCATGTGTTAAGTACATTGCACTATAATACCTACAACTCAATAGGTAAGGGTTCTAATCTCAGTACTGCCAATGAGCTCTGTGGAAAATGCAATAAGTACATTGCACTATAATACATACAACTAGATTGATCGGGGTTCTAATCTCAGTACTGCCAATGAGCTATGTGGCTCATGCGATAAAAACATTGCGCTAAAATATATACAACTAGATAGGTAGGGGTTCTAATCTCAGTACTGCCAACTGTGTGTGTATTTTTTGTAGGTTATACCATTTTGAGGCCTGTTCCACCCAGTAAACTGCCCATTCACCTACTTTACAAGGCCTGCTGATGTTATTTTCCTTAGACGCACCATTGGACACTCTTTAGCCCTATAATTTCCATGGTGCATGTGATAAGTACATAGCACTATAGTACATACAAGTGGAGAGGTAGGAGTTCTCATCTCAGCATTGGCAAGTGTGTGTGTGTGTGTGTGTGTGTGTGTGTGTGTGTGTGTGTGTGTGTGTGTGTGTGTGTGTGTGTGTGTGTGTGTGTGTGTTGGTATGCTTGTAGTTTATACCATTTTGAGGTCTGCTCCACCCAGTAAGCCCCCCATTGCTCAACTTTACAAGGCCTGCTGATGTCATTCACCTTAGAAGCACCGTTGGATACTCTTTAGCCATATAAGCTCTGTGGCACGTATGAGAAGTGTGTAGCACTCTAGTACATCCAACTAGATAGGTAGGGGCTGTAATTTCAGCACTGGTGACTGTGTGTCTAAGTTTGTAGGGTATACCATTTTGAGGCCTGTTTCACCTAGTAAACCCCCCATTTCCCTATTTTACAAGGCCTACTGATGTCATTCACCTTAGATGAACAGTTGAACAGTCTGCAGGTATATAAGCTTTGTGGTGCATATAATAAGTAAATAGCACTATAATACAGGCACCTAGATAGGTAGGGGTTATAATCTCAATACTGCCAACTGTGTGTGTGTGTGTGTGTGTCCCTATTGACCACCCCATTGCATTACTTACCAAGACCTGCATATGTCATCCACCTTAGATTCACTGTTGGACACTTTCTACAAATGTAACCTCTGTGGCACATGAGATAAGTAGATAGCACTATAGTACCTGCAACTAGGTCTGTAGGGGCTTGAATCTTAATGCAGCCAACTGTGATTATGTGTGTGTGTGTGTGTGTGTGTGTGTGTGTGTGTGTGTGTGTGTGTGTGTGTGTGTGTGTGTGTGTGTGTGTGTGTGTGTGTGTGGGTGAAGCATATTCTCTGCAGCTGTCATGTGTGTTGGTTATACCATTTTGAGGCCTGTTGACCCCCTCCCCATGGCATTAATTTAAAGGACCTGTTGATGCCATCCACATTAGATACACCATTTGAAATTCTCCAGGCCATACCACTCACCTGTACAGATTTATGCAGAATGTCCAGATTTTTACCGCAAATATGTGTTCTGTGTCTGATAACAATGGGGTTTTCCATCAAATCATTGGCAAATCAGTTAGAGTTGAAGTCAGAAATAATGACAGGCACTTGAGCTTCAGACATCATACCCTTCTGAAAATTCATACTGATGCAAAACCTGTTATCCTTTCAGTTGTCTAGGTTTGTAAGAGCAATATGTTCATAGGTTCATAGATTAGTGAGAAGTATCCCTATTTTTGGGAGTTTATCCCACCATTACTGAAGGCTTTGTCTAGATTAATTGCTGTAAGAGGTTGTGAGGTACGTCCCCAGCAAATAATCTCCGTGGCTCATGCAATATGTATGTTCATAGGTTCATAGATAGGTTCATAGTAGGTACTAGGCTATCAGCCCAAAGACCTATGTAAGTCTAGCCAAGAAGGTTCCCTGACTTATGCCACCCAAGAAAGTTATTTTCCTGTAGCCCTGTTGAGCAGAGGCACCAAAGTTATCCCTGGGGTGTATTTCCTATTTCCCATCCACTTATCAAGATTTTTCTTGAAGAGTGCTAATGAGGAACTTTGCTGGGCATAGATGGGTAGCTTGTTTCATAGTATGGGAAGTCTCTGATACAGGAATCTATCCCTCCAGCATGTCCTGTTTATTGTGGTGACAAGGTTTATATGTTCATAAGTAGCACTATAGTACATACAACTAGATATGTAGGGATTCTAATCTGAAATGAGCCAACTGTGTGAGTGTATGTGTTTCTGTATGTATATCCCCTGTGGCTGTCTTGCCTGTGTGTGCGATGTTTATACCATTTTGTGTGCCTGTTCCACCCTGTTAACTCTCCCTTTGCCAACCCAGTCAGGCCCTACAGATGTCATACACCTTAGTAGCACAGTTATACATTTTCTAACTCAATAGCACTGTGGCACGTGCAATACTCATGTCAGTCTATAGTATACATAACTAGATTGGTAGGTGTTCTAATCTCAAATGTGGCCACTCTGTGTGCATGTGTGTTTCAATGCACATCCCCATGCAGCAGTGTGGGTGTGTTTGAGATGGATCTCCCATTTTAAGGGCCTGTTAATGCCCCAGTGGCAATCCTTACAGTACCTGCAAATGTCACCCACCTGAACATTAGTGGCAGACAATGCAAAACTAGATAAGCTCTGTGGCGCTTGCGTTATGTATATAGTACTATTGTATGTAAAACTAGGCAGGTAGGGGTTCTGCCCAACAAGGGCAGTTCATGAGTGTGTGTGTGTGTGTGTGTGTGTGTGTGTGTGTGTGTGTGTGTGTGTGTGTGTGTGTGTGTGTGTGTGTGTGTGTGTGTGCGTGTGTATCCCCTTGCAGTAGTGTGACTGTGTTAGGGCCACCAACATACCTGTCAACCCCTTACAGAAAGACATCTAGGTAAAACCATACAAAAAAGTGGGACAACGGCCAAACAGTAAGCTCAAGCTTCTCATATTGCAGTGACAAGCATAGAAAGTAGATAGCTTAACAGGTTGTGCATCCACATGCATTTTCTGAAAGGTATGAGTTGTTTCATGACAATATCCATCATTATTCTCTAATGTTAGTCTTTCGTGATTTTCCACATGTTTGCCAGAAAACCACAGTGTTATGACAAATAGAACAAAAATATCCGGTAAAATTCTTCAGAAATATGTAGAGGTGAGAGGTATGGCCACCATCTGTACCACCCTGCAGGTTGCAGTCCATGTTTGACCAGCTGTGACTTGTGACAACAACACAAACAATACAGAGGTCTCCAGAGTGTAGGACAACAAACATTTCCTAAAGTTGTCTACTAGTTGCATAAAGCAGTTATTGCACATCAGAAGCACCTTAATGTTATGAGAAATAGCATAACCTAAGGTAATGTCACACAAAGAAGCTGTCATATTAGCTAACCAAAGGAAGTCCTGTCCGTCATACTTGCTGTGGGTATGGTATGTCCTGCCAATTGTCACAGTACTACAAGATGTGTCCCACAGTCCACATTTGATAAGGAGGCATCCTCAATCTGTGTTGCCTATGTGTGTTCAATATGTAGACATATGGAGGGCCTGTATGTAGCTGCTCCCCCCAGTAACCCACATGTATCTAGGCATGAATGATAACTGCCATCACCCACATATGTAGGTACTGCCTAAGGCTGTGTCAACTGCAAGTAGTGTGCTGTCTGTCATTGATCCACAAACTGCTGTTAACACACTGCAATGGGGTCATACAGTGGGTATGGAATGGTGCCACGGTTCTGGCCTCAAGCTGAATGCAGACAACAGTAGCAGCATACCATAGAGCAAGGACATGGCCCCACTATTTCCCACATTAATGGCAAATCCATAAACACATTGACTGCAATGACAGACCTGGGGGCTCAGGATGACAACACTGTCGTATTCAGGCAACAAGTAATGGCAGTGGTCAGAAAAGGCTTGTACATGTTTCACCACATAGGTAAAAGGACTGCATCCAGGCAAAAGGTGGACATTACCTCTGTATAGTCCTCAGTCAATACAACAATACATTATCATCAGGGCTGGTCTGGTATGTACCTATTCAGACATCTGCAGCAACTGGAAAGGCTATGTTAACACCCACAAAGGTTATCCATGGTCTTCAACACCTGTTTCATGCAGACAGTACTGCCCCACTGGGTATCGGTCATGTTGTCCGCAGGTGGGCTGTTGCATGCCTAGATGGCAATGTTGTGCTCAACCATTCAACAGCTGCCCCATATATGAGAGTATAACTCTGTGCATGTTACCAGCACAACAGGCCTGAATCACATATGACACAGCAAAGAAGTAACTGATGGAGAGACAGGTTTGTCACCCAGAGGTTGCCCTGTCTCGTGAATGCACTTCCCAAGCATGTTAAACACAGTAACATGCAGACCCTCATCAACTGCTTCAAGGTTGAGTGGATGGGAAAAAAACAAAACATCTATCCCAGGGGTCGAACCTGTGTCCAGCAATGCCATGGGCAACAGGTGCTGATTGATGATTCTGTTAGGTGTGAAGTAAGGTACACAGGTCCAGTACTCTAGTAACCTCCTCTGTAACTATGAACATATAATCCTACGAAACACCCAGGTGACAAGTATCAAGACTAGCTTGCTGTTTCAAGGAGTATGCATGCAAGTTTACTCTCTCTGCCTCCACTGTCCCTCACACACTGTTCCACGCATACACACCTAGGTAAACATGCACATATACAGCCGTACCTTGGCGATAAAAAAGTTTATGTGTTACCAGTCTACCATCCTGACCTTCTGTAATCGCAGCAGCTCACCATGACTTACACACACAGACACCTGGACCAGAAACAGAATAAGGTCTGTGAGACAACAGTCAGTCAGCAGTACTAACAGCAATAAAGCATCATGGCACAAAGGTACATACACTTTGATGTGTACACATGACAATTGCCAGCAGACAACACCTTACAGGGCATAACACTACTACACTACAAACTGCCATTAGCTGTATTACATTCACCCTGTGCATCAGGCACATATTAGCATGTCCCTGCACTGATGGTATGGATAACAGGGATATGGCACAGGTCTCATCACATGCACAGGGTGTGGTGTGGGTTGGCGAAAGCCTAGGCTGTGCCATACAGTTGACATCGTGTGTGTGTGTGTGTGTGTGTGTGTGTGTGTGTGTGTGTGCGTGCGCACGCGTCTGGAGGGGTGCTGGTTAGCTGAGCCATGGAGAGGAGCAATGTGCGTCCATCAGTGACCTGCATCTGACAGTGATGTGTGAGTGTGTGTGTGTGTGCACACAGTCAAGCCATGTGCTAGCTCTACACAAGAGTATGTTGGACAGCCATTGACAGTACATGGCAAAATGTACACTTCACCATCTCTGGCTACAAACAAGGGAACTGGTTCTGCCAGGAGTGGCACTGGCACCACCATGCCCAAGGCCAGATGTGGTACTATTCCTGATGGTGACCGGTGTCTGCTAGGTCTGTGTCCCTCATGCAATCACCCAGGACCATGTGCCCATGGCCTGCCACATTGTAGTGTGGACAGCGCACTCCCTTTGGTAGTGCTGGTGGTACTGCCATTATGGGAGTGTGACTGTGCATGGCCATGCGGGCTCTCAGCTGATGTGTCCAATGCCCTACTTCCACCACATGTTCAAGTACAGACATTGCATGGTTAAGGACTAACAATGTCTCACTCCACTGTCTATCCACTACATCAGCAAAATGATGTAAGGCATTACCAATGCCATGAAGGGAATCATGCATGCCAGGCAGTGTTGCATCCATGACCCTGAGCATCCATCTACTGTACCGTTCACAATGTGCCTGTGCCTCCATGATTGACCGAAACATGCATCAGGTGACATGTGCTGTGACACCTCCGACAGGAACCAGATGGGCAGCAGTCCTCCTTCAGGCATACCCTGTCAATCTACCTGTGTGGGACTTCACTAGCTCTCTGGCTATGGCTAGTGTCTACAGTCACAGATGCCATAGTCAACACACTACCCTATTCGATGCCACCATCCTTCAGCTGCCCAATATCTGTGGCTGCTGGTGACCAGGTATGTGTGGGGATACTGACTGTGTACAGGGACATTGAGGGTGGAAGTGGAATATCAACCAGTGGGACAGATTCAGCCCTCAATAACCCCAATTGTGCCTCACAATGGCCACCATCATCATCAGAGTCTGATGAGACACTGACATCAGATTGTGAGGGGGAAGCACTCCAAACCCCATTGTCACCTGAGAGGGGAAGACAGCATGACTACATTAACTCCTGCACTATAATGTTTGCTGATCCACAGACACACACACACACACACACATATATATATATATATATATATATATATATATATATATATATATATATATATATATACACAGGTAAGGTGCCACAAAGGCATTATACAGACCACATCTTCTGACTCATGCCATGCACAACACACAATCAGACCACAACAGACACACTCTGGACAGGCTCTCAAAAATATGCAGTGCAGCTACGTCCAGTTAATGTTGCAAGTACTATACACCTGTGAGATACGTGACAATTCAGAGTATGTGATGGACCTTCATCTAACATACAGGGTTCCAATATACAGAATAGTAATGCACCCCTTATAGCACAGTAGATACAGCTATACAAAACTACATGCTAACATGCCTAGGGTATAGCTGAGCCATAACATAACAGTTCCACACTCACCGGCTACAGGATGATGTTCTCCAGCCTTACCACAGGTACCTATGGATTAGTGGGGGAGAGGTATTGTCAGCACACATTCATGTGGCATTGGTACAGGATAATTTTGCATTTATGAACATGTACAGTACAAGCTGTGATACTACCCAAATTGCTGACATTTGCAATATGTGTGCACATGTGCATTACAAAACCCCATCCACAAATACAGATTGACCTGACATATGCATACAGGTATGCAGAGGCTGTCACTCTGAATGCTACAGTATTAATGAGATATCTACTGGAGGCTTACCTGGAAGCTCCTCAGCTGTGCAATCTGTGCCAGCCACCTCCACGACATATGTACTGATAGTTTCCTGTGAGCTGGTGGCTGAAGCCAGGCTTGCCAGGAACTCCTCTACGGCTGAGAGTGGTGGTTGTGTAGCAGGCCCTCCCCCTGTGCTAGCACAGTCCCTGGCCACAGCTGCAGCCTTTTGCCGTGCATGGTGAATGAGAGCAGCAGCACGGTGTCAGACCTGTTCGTAGCTCCTGTCCCGATGGCCCACATTATTCACTGTTGTTACCAGTTCTGCCCACAGGGCAGCAGGTTGTTGCTGGTTATGGTGACTCCTTGACAACAGCACCTGGTGATGGAGTCTCTTGGCATCGGTAATTGCAGCAGTCTTAGCTTCTGAGAAGGGTGGGTTGCATCGTTTGTACATCCCACCTGAAAGACATGAACAGGGGAATACATCACGGGACTGCATACATTACTCAGCATTATGTAGACCCTGCACATCCACTTTTTCCAGCACTATCCACTACTAACCCCCACATCATACCCAAACCATCTATCAGCACAGTATGTCTGTGGGTATTGGCAACATAGTGGTAATACAACATGCATTGCCTCCCTGATCCTGATGTTGCATGGTACTTGCTGCATGTGTTATGAGGTGTTGCACTGCACGTAGCTGTTGCACCTTTTACTGCTTGTTCATAGGCTGTCTACATGGTCTGCTCTAGTATCAGCCTCCTACTGTATTAGTAATCCTCTGGTCTGTAGGCCCACCCCTTAGGTCTCCCTTGCCTTGCTTCCTCAGATTCTGGACTATATGACTGGACAATGTTCTGCAGTATCCCCAGCCAGTGTGGTTGATATGTGTGTCCTGGCACTGTGTAACACCTGCCTCATGTAGACAGATGGACAACCATCTACAAACACTACCAAGGAACACACTGTCTGAGAGATTCAATGACTGTAGGAACCTGCAGTCCATGCTCTCTGCCTGTCATGGCCGCATATCTGTCCCAAGACAGGTTGTCAACACAATCAGCACACCTCACACACCACCCACACCTACACAACACACACAAATATATGTGGTGGTCCTCATCATACACATCCAAAAACAAAGGGGATTTCCAAGGCAAAGCCACATGTGAACACCACAGCCATACACAGCACATACCACACATGGCCACACACCTGTGTCTCACAGCCATGCAGGCTTCAGCCTATGTTAAACATGTTACACATAGGGGACTCCAGTGGAGACACACCTGTGTGCCTCTGACCTGGCTGTGTATGTGGATGGTCACAGTTACTTTTGTGTCAGGTGACAGACTCTGCTATATTGCATATGCACTGCTGTGTCTCATCAACAGGTACAGTCATGTGTCTGTCACAGTACATGTTGCTGTGCCTGACTTGACATGTATATCCTTGAACTATATGCAATGAAACTTGAGTGAGCACACTGGTTATGTGTCCCAGACAGGTATGGCCCTAGCCTTACGCAGCATTATGCTGTCACCCAGATGGATGTTGCAATACAATCAGGGAATGATTGTCCTTAACATGTGCACATTTATCCTGAGATATTCCAACATGGAATACATCTCTCTGGGGGGGTATGCACAGCCTCACAGCCCTCAACCCCTCATTAAGGACTGGCACCAATATCCACACATACACACAAGTGCTATTACATGCATCTGTATAGACGCATGTAGTCAGGTATACCCAACAGGCCTACATCATCCTCTGCTAGGATATGTACACCTATCTGGTGGTCATGTGCAATGCATAATGTCCTTAACAGGGATGACATACTGTTGTCTGAGACAAAATATGGGCAGGTGCCTATTTTGGAGCAAATTTTCCTTAGTGTGTACATAAGAATGGGATCAGTCCTGCAAACATGCACAACAAACACAGAGCTTACATTGTATGCATCCACTACAGACAGTCATCTTCCCTACTGCACATATGCCTGCAGCAGCACAGGAAGCATCTGTAGCTGCTCACTTGTGCTGCACAGGGACACTAGCTATACCACTGCTTTTGGTATAGCATACTGGACACCTGGCAGAGTCGATGTAGGCTTTACTCCCTCTGTTCCCCATCAGTACATCAGGATATTCACAGTACATATCCTATATGTAGGGAACAGGTTACCACTGCCATGTGTGGTATATATCTGCCATGGGAGCCTATCACATCACAGAATGCATCCTACATGACCCCACGCATAACCTTGCAACACCATAAGGAACCATATCCAAAGGAGGACTGACTACTGCCTTTGTCTCATCTGTTTGATGGAAGACCACTGTTAACCCTTTAGACTAAGGTGGGGTGTCCCCCACTCAGTCACATGATAGACCCAGCAGCCTAACTAGGCTGTTCTGCAAGACCATAGCACAGTTTATAGTCAACCCCATTAACAAGGACATTGGTGACCTGCCCACACTCCATTATGCACATTTAGGCTTTGCAAGGAAGGGTTCATGTCTGTTACACTCGGTTGACCTCTATGACCCAGTCACCAAAGCCATGGAGGGGGTGACAGTGAAAACCTTTCTACCTTGACCTGGACAAACTCTGTGACAGTATAACCCCCATGGCCATTATAGATATAACACTCCCAAGTATGCATCACACCATATGTTACCATAGGGATAGCACACCAGTGTGCTGACACGACCCACCCATTCTACATAGGGGAATCCACCTCAAGCAGTTGACCCATAACTAGGTGTATAACCTGTTGTTCTGTGTTTGGGCCTCTGTTATGTGTGATGTACATATCTGAGATGCATGTAACAGCCATTAGTCTATGTCTAACCATGTCTGTAGATATCTGCATGCTGTGTGCCATCACCAAATTCCCTAGTGATGTGGACATCTGCCTAGGAGAGTCTCATGCAGATACATGACTGTTGCCAAACACATGGCCTCAGGCCGCATACCAGGATATGAGTGTGAACTCCTATGGCAATAGTGATGACCCCACATATTATCACAGTTCTAACAACATCCTGGGCATGCAATCAGTCATGAGGGTGCTGTTAACACAGGCCTTTGGCAACATGACATTTAAACACAATGTTGCTTCCATTGTAAGGTAAACATTCTACATGGACCATGTCATACATACAGGTATGTTGTCAAGGGGCATGGGGTATAAACATCCCCGTATTCCCCCAATGAGGACCATTAATGCGTTTAATTCCCTGTTCATCATTCACATCATACAACACATGCAGCAGCTGGGGACATCACAGAGGTTCCCCACCAGGGAATACTAGGGCATCAAACATCTACCATACACATATAGGCTATAAGGCTAACCCTCTACCCGGTTTCACACGTACTCCTCGGGGGTGACCTCACTGTGGCATGCAAAGCAATCACAGACTCCACATTGCTGGGACTGCTTCACAAATGCAAGTCATGCTCTACTCTGTTAACACACACACACACACACACACACACACACACACACACACACACACACACACACACACACACACACACATACCCTCAACCTGGTGTGTAACATGAACTGGGCTTGTTGGTAGCTCAGATGTGTGTACCACACAATCACCCTGTGGTGGAATGAGCACCCTGTCCACATCAGGCAGGGTAATTATTTACACCTTTGCAGGCATAACCTGGATAACTGGATGGTTAACTGCACATACACCCTTGGGATACCACCTGTGTCCCTGTTGGATGGGGGCATCAGGTGCTGCCTTGCATACACATGGGCTAACATCTAGCCTAGGCAAATGGATGCTCAGTGACCATAGGCTAGTAATCTTATATGGTACCAGGAATACCAGATATGACCTGAGTGCTGTGTCAGACTGTGTTGTTATGTATCCACACCCATCACTGCCATTGACTGTTGGCTATCCCCTATGGGCAACGCTACAGTACCATGTCATCCAGCCTACATCCAACAAATAGGTGAGTGGTACTACAAGTGCATGTGGACAGTCCAGCAACATCTGGGATACACAGTAACTGAGAGCAGTGCATATGTGGTGTAGGGTGTCTTCCTCATAGGTGTCTGACATCTGCAGTACACAGATGTTTGCGGAATGTGTACATGTGTCTTATAGATGTTGACTCCCTGCCAGACAAAGTGTATTTCCAGACAACAGTTGGAAACTACATGATGGTTGCCCCCAGAGTTTGGGGAATGTGTCTGTGACATGTCAGACCCCTGGGAATACAGTAATGGTAACTGAATAGCTGGTACTGTATTCATTCTCTTACATTGTATGCTCAATATGTACATACTGCTGCTGAGGCAGAGCCAGTGTCCCCCCACTACTAGTACCTATAACCTGCTGTCCTGCTGCAGGAGGTCACCAGGTATGCTAGCCATAGGTGTCAGGCAATGAGATACATGTGTGGAGTACACAGTGACCTAATCAGAGTATGTCAGGGACATCTGGACAATCTTTGAACTAAGCCTGTATGACATTCACAGACAGAGAGGGGCTCACTGACAGTACATGATGTGATATGCCAGCTGTATCCACAGTACTTATATTCTACAACAGACAATCCAGTAGAAGTCATATGTGAGCTGACCATTGCTGGGGTCACTCAGGGGCCAGAGCTATGATCTATGTTGCTGCAGATAGAGCCATAAGGGATGGTCGTAGGTTCTGGACAGCAGGCTAACATCAACATGTCAGTCCAGGAAATGTTGTTGAGACCCACTGTTTAAATTCTTATTTCCCATGATGGCATGCCCCCATCTGCATGCCATTACATGTTTAATTCTATGACATACCTGGTATAGTGCTGTACTCCTTTGTGAGAAGAAATCCAGTAGTATCCCTAGAGAATCGCAATCTGCCTTCATGAAGAAAGTGTCAGACCTGTTTACCATAGGCACCAGTTTGCCTTTTGTAGGTAATCCTCATGGACAGGTGATTGCCTGTGCACCAGTCTATGACTCCCACTTGCTAATTGCATCCAGAACAGCTGGGTTGCCTTTCCATTTCCCAACGGCATGACAAGACAATGCTATAATTAAGGCCTTCATGTAGGCCTTGCCCCTTTTCCTGGCCTGTGAAGAGGACATTATTGAGGTGTGGGAGCTACAGCATCACAGAGGATAGGTAGAAATACGGTCCACTGTTTGGATTGATATGTTATGTCGACAGTTTTGCATGCTATGTCTGGCCATTGTTAACAGACTTTCAGATTCTGTAGCAGTGTACTGCTTAACAATGTGTTTTGGGGTCAGGAATGAGACAGGCAGATGTGAGTGTCATACATCATTTTTATCTGAATGTGCATGATGCTGCAGTTGATGCTAGTCTATCAGCTGTGTATGTTTGTAGGGGGAGACTGTGACACATGTGCCTTTCACCTGAGCATCTCCCCAACCCTTTATGTATGAGTGTTGTGTGGATGTCCAGTTCTAGGTGTTTGGGAGATAGTTTAGGTCTGTAGCAGACAGCTGAACATACTGCTGCATGTGTAGCAGGCCACAACTGCTGCATTCTGGCCAGGAGTCAGACTAGGGATTGTGAAGACAGTGGGGGACAGCAAGTTGTTACTGTTAGTGAGGGAGCAGTGTCAGCTGTGGTGTTACAACATGGCCAGGTTGAGGGTACCCCTAACAGTCCAGGTCAAGCATATGCCTCTGGTACATATGTTACATAATAGTGCCATCCAGAGATTGGTAGGTGACATTTAGGAGACATATTCATATCTGTGACATGTATCCCACCCTGCAGACCTTTGATGTGCTACTGTGGGTGGCAGCGACTGCAGTAGCAGCAACCAGTTTTGCTGCACATTACAGGGCTCAGTTCTTCCTATGTTACAGTTGTTGTGCCACAAACTGGACAGTGGGCTAGGAATGTGGGTGCTGAGATGTGACACATGCTAGGAATATAACAGATAGAGCTATGGAGTCATTATTATGGCAGGTGTGTTTGTAAGACATATGTGCATGCATACAGTCTGTTACACAGGATTGGCATGGGCATGTGTGTTCCAATGGGTATGACGTGTGACACTGAGCTGTCTGTCATGGTTTGTAACCCCAATCTGCAGTGCCTTGCCAGTATGTCAGCACACAGAATAGGTTTTATGACAACCCTGCCATAAGTAGGGGGCACAACTGTGGACATTCAGCAACAGTCTGTGCACTTGTCAGCTCTACCTAATATTGTAGGCCTCCCATACATCCAGAAGCATTTATTTGCCTGTGTACTGGTTGGGTGTCTGCATCAGAGGCCCATGTACACTGTGATTTGTCCAGATATATATAGGAGTAGTGTGTCACCTGCAATCAGGATTTATTTATTTATTTTTATTTATTTTATTTTACATTTGTTGATCGGGCTAGTCTAGCTGGATATATGTTCATTTTCAGTAGAGGCCCATGGAGAAAAGCTCCAGTGGATAAAATAAAGCAGTAATAACATTAATACAGTAACAGCAACATATACAATCAAGATTATACTAACAAGGCTATACATAACAAAGTATAAAATACATAAAGTTGAGATAAAGCTATATCCAGTGAAATATGCAGAATGATATGCAAAGAGGTACATAAATCATACTTGTTGCACCAAGAGGAAATGAAAGTCAACATGTCTATTAGTACCAGTTCCTATTTTACTTGTTAGTAAGCAGCATATAACTAGTAAATAAAGTAGAGTTTACGAGATGATACAAAGATAAAGGCGAAAGGATTAGTCAGGGTTACTGCAAGGGCATAAGCAGTGTGATTTATGGTGACACTTTGAGTTTTTGTTTGAAGAGTGGCAAGGAAGGAAGTGAAGTAAGATCCTCAGGTAGTAGGTTCCAGTTTTTACCAGCTGTGTTAGAGAAAAGTGAGTCACCTGCCAGGTTGTTGAACTTACTTATGCTAACTAGTATTTTATTAGAAGATCGTAATGATTTAAGATTTTTATAGGGGATTATGAGATTTGAAAGTATAGGGGTGTTGTTTGGGTGATTTAGGATCTTGTGTGCTATGGTAAGTTGTGAAAGTTGTAGGAAGTTTTGTAGTTTAAGTCAGCGTAGCTGCTTTAGATTCAGACAGTGATGGGTTCAGAATGGATTACCAGTGGCAAATCTGGTGATGTGATTATACGAGTTGGCCAATTTGAGAAGATTATATTTAGACAGGTTGGTATATATGGGGGAAGCATAGAGAAGTGTAGAGATAAGATGGGAGTGGGCAATGGTAGATCTAGCAGCTGTGGTAAGGAAGGGCTTAATCCTGTATAGGGACCCCATTTTTCTGTTGACTGTTTTTATAGTGTTATTAACATGGCTGTCAAAGTTGAGATTGTTGTCGATTGTAATACCTAGGAGTTTGGTGATAGATATGAGGGTGCCATTGTTAGATAAGACTGAGAAATCAATGGGGGAGGACTTGCAGGTAGGTGTGAAGAGGAGGAGCTTTGTTTTTTTGTGGATTGAGGAGGAGGCAACATTTTAAGAACCAGGTCTCCACTGTGTTAAATACTTTCTGAGTTAAGGATTGCAGTTCTGATGCTGAGTTGGCTGAACATATGAGCATTGAATCATCAGCATATTGTATGCAGGTGGCTTGAGGAATAGCTAGGTATAGATCATTGATAAATATTGGGAATAGGAGAGGTCCTAGAATGGAACCTTGAGGGACCCCTAGGATTACCGGTAGGTTGTAAGAAAGACTATTCACCCAGAGCACTGCCTGCTGCCTATTACTAAGGTAGGAATTAAACCATTGTACAGTCTGGTTGCTAAGTGAAAACAGATCTAAGAATATTAGTAAGAAGAGCATGGTCTACCATATCAAAAGCTTTTGAAAGATTAATAAAGAGTACTGAAGAGAGAACATTGTCATTACGGTTTCTGTTAATGGAGTCAGTGAAGAATAAGAGGGCAGTAGTAGTACTGTGAAATGGTCTAAAGCCATGTTGGCTATTAGCTAGTATATTATGTTGAATTAAATGGGCAAGGAGCTGGTGATGAATGCATTTTTCCATTAGTTTAGCTAAGGGTGATAGTAGGGCAATAGGCCGATAGTTAGAATATTCATTTGAGTTACCCTCTTTCTGTAAAGGTATAATATGAGAGATTTTCCAGATGGCAGGGATGGAACCCTCATTTATGGTTCTATTAATGAGGATAGATATAGGATAGGCTACTGCTTTGGCTGCTTTTTGCAAATATTCAGCTGGAATTTGGTCAGCTGAAGGAGTCCATGGCTTGAGTTTTAGGATAAGCTTAAAGATGAAGTTAGTGGAGATGGGTTGCAGGTGGAAAGTAGGAAGGGGATTTATAGAGGATGTAAGAAGGGTTGAGTTATCGGGATAGCTGGCAGGCTATAGATTGAATGGCCTCTGTAAAGAACGTGTTAAATGTATTAGCAGTTTTGTTGGGAGTATTATGATTAGCATCATGTGGGGTTGGTGTACTGGAGTGGCCTGGGTGTAGAAGTCTATTGATACTTACCCAGAACCTTTGTGGATTATTTTGGTGTGTTTGCTGTAGTTTGCTGTAAAAGTTATTTTTGTCTGAGAGAATAGTCTTTTTTGTTACATTTCTCAACTGTCTAAAAGTTTGCTGGTCAGTAGTATTTTTGGTAACATGCCACCTTGACCAAGATTTGTTTCTGACTAAAATCTTCTGTCTGGTTTCTTTTGTGAGCCAGGGGACTGGTTTTGACTTAATTCTATTAGAGAATTTTGGAACATGGTGGTCAAGGATAGTTAAGAATTTTTTGTTGAAGTATTTGACTGCCTCTTCGAGTGAGAGTGATTTTAGAGGAGTCCAGTCACAAGAATTCAGCTCACATTGAAATAGTCCTGGGTTAAAGTGTTTATTAGACCTTAAAGTTCTGTAGGTGGGAGGATGGGAAATATTACTTTTTTGTATGATAATGTAGGTCAAAAAGTGGTAGCTTATGTCATCATGTAAGATTCCTACCTTATATGTTTGGAAATGGTTATTAATAAGAATCCAATCTAAGGTAGTCACTTTATTGTTTGGTTTGTCCTGGCAGAGGAGTTGATGATTTGAGTGAAGCCATGGGGATTAATGTGAGAAGTAGGATGTTCAGTGCTAACACACTTCCAATCAATATTAAAGTCCCCTAGGATTATAGTTTTTTGTGGTAAAGTTGATGAAATCCAGCTGAGGATATCCTCAAGAGTACTAGAATTATTGCCAGGAGGTAGATAGAGGCAGATGATATATATGGACTTATTTGAGTTAAGCTGAAATCTGGAAATAAGGACTTCTGCATTATTATCTCGAGGGAGATCATAAGGTGAGATGGTAACTTGTAGGCTGTCTTTAAAAAGAATTGCTACTCCCCCCTCACTTACGCTTTTTGCAGTCTTGCCTCAATATATTGTATCCTGGTGGGATCATTTCATTATCTTGAGTTCTAGGTTTTAACCATGTTTCAGTTAAACATAGTCCCCGGGATTCATGAACCTTGCGCCAGGCGCCCGCATAGCGTCGGCGTTATAAAGCCAAATATGGCCACCGAGCGATTCAGGTATGAATCAATCCCACGTGCACTACCGGCGCCGGACCTCGCCGCCCGGCGTAGGTATGCTAATCACACTGTGTGCGGTATTGCACCATGCAAATGAAGGCAAATAGCGATCCACGGTTGGGCAGGCGTAAGCGTAAGAACGCGGCAATGTAAACCAAAAAGAGGTTTACATTTAGCCAAACATGACCAAGGAGTAATGGAAGGCTGTCAACGTCAGGTATCATACAGGTGCAATATGCCAATGGCGAAAGGCACCGAGAATGTCCAAGGAAAACATGCACAAACTGTAAATAATGACATAATTGTTATGTACGCAGAAACCACAGCAGAACCCCCGGATATGTGCACAGAAGGTGCAAAACAATTAAATAATATGAGAATGTCCTAAAAGAGCAGTATAATACACATCAGATGCACAGCCACCACACACCATAGTATGTATGGAAAGCCTCAACCCCAGCGCAAGGGTTGTCAAGGAGTGGCGGCAGTGTTCGGCGCCATAACCATGCATTAGCAGTCAATGCCATGCAAATGAGGCAGATAATAGTGAATCGCAAAACCGGCGCCGGTGTAAGGATGGAGCAAACGGTGCAGCGGTAGTACACCGAGGAGTGGCCTACACGGGATACATGTCAATCGCAGAGGGGTGTGCCACTGTAGGAGGAAGCACATTGGAGGCCAGCAAACATGGGCTGTACAATGCACATCACAGCAGCAGGATCGGCGTGTGAGGAAATAGATGCGCTGAGAGTACATAATGCCCGCATAGATGCATGTGCACGAGGATGACAACGTTCCCCAACCCAGTCATGTGGCGGCCTCCCGTCAACAACCACGGATATAGGAAGGTAATGCGGAGAATATGAGGAAATGCGGAAGCAGTGTAATTGGAGCCGTAATGAGCAATCAACACCAATCAATCCAGGAAGGGCAAACGGCGGCAGCTGACAACTCTGCATGCAGACCCCTGCATAACGGGAAAGGAGGCATAGGAATGCAAAGATAGTAGGGGATGTAGTAGAAATGCAAAGAGCAAAGAACCAAAATAGCACAGCCAAGTACAGAGGTAGCATAACGGGCGGCAGACAAAATGCATCATATGCCATGTGTCTGCAGGATGCACTGCAGGCAATAGTAGGTGCAACGTGCAGAAACAGTAATGTAAGATGCAAAGCTAAGCCAATGCAGGCAACTGTAATGTAACACCAAAGGCAATACCGTTGCAGTTGCAATGGTAAAACACCGAAGATAATCCACAGATACGGCTGCACAGACACACCCAATGACATCACCGGGTATACAGCACAACAGTATAAAGTGTGAATGCACACAACACACAGTGCGATTTCCCAAACGCCGCACCGTAGGGTGTAAACACACGGGGAACTTTTAATATGTATATGTTGGGTGCCGCCGTGGCCGTGATGCATAGGTATGTGTCAGAGACAGATGGAGTTGCGGAGGAGGGTGCCGACAACTACTGTAGGCCTCATAGGAGAAGGAGAGTGTTCAGACCAAGGGTGACCTACCAGGGGCTGCAAGACCTGGAGATAGTAGAGCGCTACAGGGTGGACAGGGACACGTTACAGCAAATAGTGGAGTTGTGCCGGCCACGCCTGAGAACAAGAGACAACAGAGGGGAGCCCATCCCAGTGGACACAAAGGTATGTGTGAGCTTGCGAATACTGGCTACAGGTACCTTTCAAAGGCCAACCGGGGATATAATGGGTATCTCACAGGCATCAGCATCCAGGGTACTACACCAGTTCCTGGATGCCATGTTACGACATGCCCATGAGTATATAAACTTCCCCAGATCTCAGGAGGAGTTGGCTAGCAATATGCCACTTCCACCGTGTGGCACAATACCGGAGGTACTGGGTGCGATAGACTGTACGCACATAGAAATCAAGTCACCGCCGGGAGCAGGGTAGACGCTACATAAACCGCAAGGGATACCCCTCCATCAATTGCCAGGTCATGTGCAATGCGCAGGGCATTATCATGGATGTGTGTGCTGGCAGCCCTGGAAGCTACCACGACTCCCATATCTGGCATGCCTCACAGCTGTATCAGGTATTCGCCAGGGAGGACATCACACAAGGTCACCTTGTGGGGGATGCTGGCTATGCACTGGAGCCGTGGATGATGACACCCATCAGAAATGCACACACACACATGCAAGAACGCCATAATGAGGCACACGCACAAACCAGAATAATCATAGAGCGTGTGTTTGGGATGTTGAAATCACGGTTCCGGAGCCTTGCAGTACTCTCCAGGCACATGTGCCCACATATTCATAGTATGTTGTATGCTACACAATATGATTCTGCGGAAACAGCTGCTGCAGGGACATAATGGTGTAGGGCCACCAAGCCCGCCACAACTGCCAAGGCAAGCACAGGCACAGGGCGTTCAGCGCCATGAACACACTGTGCCAGCCCCAGTAGGTAGACGGAGGCGCACCCAATATGCCTACGCCCTGGCAAAGAGGGAACGCATAGCACATACTTTGACAGCGTAGGCCCCATGGACTGACACCTCCTTACCTGCACACACAGTGAAATGGACACCACACAAACATGTCCGCCCGTAATGTGTACCGTATGGGCGGACCTATGTGAGACTCCAACAAAGGCACCACCCAAACACTGCACACCCAATAGCCAGCAGAGCATGGAACGCCAACACCTCAACCGCACGCCGGTTCTACAGTAGACGGCGCGTATGCTGCCACTGTCGCCGCAAGTCGACTACATATGTACTTATGTGCATACACAGATACGGAAATAGATATCAGTACACACGGAGAAATATATGTACACATACACAGATATAAAGTACAACAGGTTAATATGGAACCCAGGGATGCAAATTTACAGATAAGTAAGACGCAAAATCTCCACATAGTAAACATAGTGAACGACAACTCGATCATCCGGGAGGGTGGGCAGAGCAGGGAACGCCAGCCATGGAAATGTCAACCTGCATCAATACATATCCGCGGGTCGGGACGATCGCCAGGCCACGGTACAGTAACGGGATATGTGCGTGTCATATCCATAGGATATGAGTGCGGAGGTACACACCGCCGCGGCGCCAACGAGGTAGTGTGTGCAACCGTCGGTGCGAAAGCGGCAATCATACCTGTCAAGTGTATGTCATTATGAGGAACGTACCTCATTTGGGGTCTAAAACAGTTCATGTTCCTCGCAGTTCCTCAAAGTTCCACATTGAAAGAGTCTGTCACACATTCATTGTTAGGAATGTATTTAAATGAAGTCCTGGTAAATAGAAATTAATCATAGTAATTCATTAAAGGTTCTTCTTTGTAAGTAAATCAGCATATTTTAACCATCCTATGACCTTCTTAGCTGAAGTTGTTAGTAAGCCATTAGTATGTGTTTTACATTTTGCCCATTTGTTCCACATTATGAATGTGTCTGTTCCTCATTGTGGAAATGGAAGGTTGAGAGCTATGGCGGCAATATGTGTATGTGTGAGGTGAGGTTGTCGTGTGTTCCGCTGTGTGTGTGTAATGTGTGCCACTGTAAAATGTGTATGTAGGTGACATGTCACAGGCGGAGTGTAATAACATGCGTAGGCATACAGTACAGGAACCATAGGCGTATGTACAGCAGTACCCACAAAGTAGTACTGACATCTCCTCAGTGGCTAGGCGCGTGGCGACGTAAAATGATGCAAAGCGGAAATGTCCCAGAATGTACCACAGGGCCATAGCCAACAGGAGATGCAAAGAACGCATGTACAAACCATGACCGTATGTATGGCGGCCATATGGTAGACTCAACACGATACGTCGGCAACGTTACACAGCATCAGGCATGTACGGCGAAAATACGAATGTGCTATCCTGGCACCGATCGTGGACACTTACGGTCCCGTAAATACCGCTGTGTGTTCCACGACCGTTAAGTAAGCAAGCGCCACACGAATAGGAGGCTACCAGTAGCATACAGGCCGTCCCAAGTACAGGACCACAATCACCGTAACTATCTGTGACAAAATGCCAATGGATAGTAGGCACGGACGAACATCCGCAGATATATAACCGATGTGAAGGAGGAATACGTGCAGGAAGCACACATGCAGGCGATACCGACACCACGACATCAACAAAACAAACATTCCCAGAACAACAGACAGGTAACCTGCAGCTCCCCAAGCAGGGATGGAGCACACACACAAGCATATCTTGTATGTATAAATGCAAGACCCACACCCGCACCGTCACCCACATCCGCAGATATACCCCATCGCACATATCAAATGGATAACAGCCAAAACCGTAGCAAAAACATACAGGCAGTCAATGATAGCGGCATACCCGCAACAAGCCGCGTGGGAAACACTAGCAGCAGCTGATGCATCCTTGCATCCGTTGTGTACAGGAATATAACAGCTATGTTACACATCTGAATGCACAACGCCATTGACAGACGCCGCCAGGACACGGTCACCCACATGTCGAACAGAATACCATACCCAACACACACAATCCATGGCTAACACCACAGCGTAATGTACCTGACACCACACATAGCGTATGCAGTCACACAAACATGATACAATACATACCATCCCCACGAAGGTAGTGCAAATAACCAACGGCCACACGAGGAATGAACCATGGCCTAGTTTCGCAGGTAACATACGAATGGAGGAGGATCACCAGTGATATGCGCATAACTACACACCGAGGAACAGCTATTGGCGTGATGAACCCACATGCCTCAGGTGACGACGAATAAAAGGAAGACTCCCTGGATATTCAGACCGTATGTTCATACCGAACACAAAGTGAATCGAAAGCAAGGAGTTAGAGGTAGATATTGACGAATACAGAAGCAAAGGCCGGAAAGGTATGTCGAACCCACGAGATGTACTGGTGTGTAACGCATGATACGTATGACTAATCTGCACTGTATGTGAACGATGTGTGTAAGTAAAGATACCTGTCCAGCAGGCAGAGAGTGGTGAAAGGTGGTTATGTAATGCTAAGCCGCGGAGCATACCAACGACTGTGGACAACGTGTGCACAGCAGTGGGACAACATGTACATAGCCGTGATAACCCAAGGTCTGCCATAGGGATTCCAAACACAGAACAATGCCACCACCCACGCTGATGCTGTCAGTGGATATCGAACAATGAAGTGCCACAGCAGGGGATAGGACATGTATGTATAGTGTCACAGCACACATGTGCATGGGCATATACCATCGATGTCATACGGAATGTGCGCACAATGTGCACGTATCTCTCGCAGTAGGGGTGACTATGTCAATTATGTGTAATGCAAAGCTGTCATGATGGACATGTTCAGAAATCATAGACAGTATCACAGGCATAGCATGCATGATGGAGGGATGGCCTAGTGTTATGTACATAAACACGATATGTATGGCCTGCACATATGGGACAGAGTAGTAGCAGAATAGGTACCCGGAATGGAGGGAACAGCAAGTAACCATGTCCAAACGTTCCGTAGCAGGTGCAATGTGTGCAACAATGATGTCCGTCAGGGCCGTGTGTAAACACATGTGCAATGTACACAGTAGTGTCACCCCCCCCCATGGTAGTGTCCACTGAACGGCAGAGGTGGATGTCAACTGTATGTCTATACAGTACTTCCGCTGTGGTGGTACCATGGGTCTGTGTCACCCTACCAGCAAGGGAGCTATCACATGACTAGTGACACAGTGTGTCCCTGTGGGATGTGCACAGGACCTATGTCCCACAGCACGGTGTGTGTCCAGTCTGTGGAGGTCACACAGACGCCCAGGCTGAGCAATGTGGCATGTGTGCACACATGCAGGAGTGCTCCTCCCACCCTGCCCACTGCAAACGCCATGTAGGAGTACTACATGCATCAGTAATGCGGAGAACATGGCCCATGGCAGAGTAGATGACACCCCTGTGTTAGTGGTATGCAGGCGAGTACAGATAGGTTCATAGGTTCATAGGTTCATACTAGGCTATCTGCCCGAGGGCATTTACAAGCCAAGCGGGTAACGTACGAATGGAGGTTTCATGACTGTCATTTGCATATGTAAACTGTCTGAGCCGGGTAGACATCATGGCATGACTATACTGAGACATGTAAAGTTGTATCCATTGTGTAAGGTACACCACATATGTGTTATTGTAACACTGCCCGCGTGTACATGTGTGTATGGCACAGGTACAAGGGCACCCAATGTATCAGCTAGACATACGGTCCAGAAATGTGTGGCTCTGCACATATGTACCCACGCCATAGTGGAATATGGCAACCACAGCACCATGTGGGGCATGTGTGTGTACAGCAACCATGTACAATGTGATATGCATGTATAGGGACAGTATCCATGTGATACACACTGCATGACTGTCACTATGCAAAGGTGATGTGTATGCACTATGTGTGATGTAACTGATGCAGTGATATCTACATGATATATCTGCCACACTGACACCTGTATGGTTGTTAGCAATATGAGTAGGATGAGCTAGAATGCTGCCAGGTATGTAGATGTGGTATATGTAGGCATGGACAATACTCTGTGACAGCATGTAGTGTATGTAAGCAAATGGTGAGTATGAGGGGCCACATGACTGAGGACTGTGCAATGTCACACGTACCTGACTTGTTGTAGTTAGCATGATATGCCTGCACCACTGTGTGACCTGTACAGGAGGCACATGGCGTAACATCCTGAGACATAGGGTACGATGTGATGCTGGATGTGTACATTGGCAATACCATAAAGTGGAATGGCGCTGAAGGGCAAAGAGCGGATAATGTCTGATTTGATACCCTCTGTACCACACCAACCACCCATGCAATGGTATGACAGGTGGCCAGCATGTGTATGTGGTGTGCTGTGGTGCACAGAAGCCCAACAAGGGTGCCAGTGAAGGCATGGAGGTCGTCAATGAGTGTGTGAAGCATGTATGTGAGGATGTGGCCCAGTGCCATACTGAATGGCCCAGTCATGGGTGTACAAATGCAGCCCCATACGTGCAATGCAGTACCACCCATGTGTAGTGTGATAGATGTGGTAGTGTGGTGGTCAGGGTACACAACGTACATGAATGGGCTAGCAGTCAATGCAGTGTGCTGCTGCAGAGACATGTAACAGCCAGGTTGGCGGGATACAACAACTACGGAGATCGGAGGTGACATTGGGACCGTGTTCTCGGACATAACGTGTGCATGGCAGTACTATGTATGTGTCCACAGGGTTAATACAATGTCCAGCCAAGGATTGGAACCCTGTAGTGAGTGAGAGTGTGTATTGTTGGTAGGTACCCCATTGGCAGGCACGATGCCAGCAACATCTGTGTTGGCAATGCCTGCATGAGTGTTGTATGCTGCATTGAATGTGGATGTAGCCAAACAGCAGAGACATACCACCACACTGCGTGAGGGCCCACACTGCAATGTATGGCAGTCATGTGTAGGTAGCTAGCTGTGGAGTATGTGATGCACCATGAGGACACACCATGACTGTCAAGTGACACACCACACACATGTGAACATAACTACCGTGCAACAGCCTGCACATGTGCCCATACAGCACATGTGCATGGAACAGGAATACCACTGTGGCGTCTGTGAAAAGGCCAGTACCACCATGTCTCTGTGTGGAATAGCATGGTCCCTACCAGTGCGTAAATGTAGCGGAAGTGCACTGTGATATGTGTTGGCATAGTCACGTCGACTGTCCATCGTACGGGGTGCCATGCCATCAACTACCTCTGTCAGTGGATGTCGGTAGTACCGGCTGTAGAGCGTATGTACCATGCATGCTGCGATGGTCATGTGTCTAGGGTGTGGCTAGCAGGGCTGAGAAGCATGGATGTTCAGCAAACAGAGGGGGGATGTGTGTAGGCATAGCACACAGACACATGGAGGTGTGGTGCATGCCGAGGGTAGTGTAGGTATGGTATGTGTCATGTAATGTGTCACCCAGCTATGCATATTGCATGGCCAAGCATGTGTGGGTACATGGGAGTCCATACTAGGGAAGTGCGTGTTGCTGTCAATACATGGCAGTAGCAACTGTCCCAGGTGCAATGTACAGTATGCCAACATGGCCAGCATGTAACCTGTGGTGTACAGTGTATTCATCGTCGCGTGTCACAATGTGCGTAGCGGTCACAAACATGGGTATCTGAACATGGATTACCTATGATGCAATGTGTCTCGGGAATATACAGTATGTGTGTAAATCACTGTGTGGTGTGGGAACCACCCACCCGTGTGTGTTGCAGTCCAGGTATGTGCCTGGGAGGTATGATCTGTGTACAATCTGGACTGGCAGGTGTGCTGTGTAGGGCATGGAGGCAGGTCCCAGGCACTGCAGATAAATGACATGCGTGCCGTACTGTGTGTGCAGTGCTTGTGTACAGCACAGTGGAGGGTGTAAGCATTGTCATACATCACTGCATGCTGTGCCTACCTGTGACAGCCCTGCCGGAGACAGACATGTGACACCGCTGCACAGGCAGCATAGCATGTGAAGATGTACATGTGGGCTGCACACCTTAGGCAGATGTCCACAGGTCATGTGTACCACGGTAGTGTGGTTGAACTCGACTATCAGACTGGACAAACACCACATGCCTGCATAAGTACAGTATGACCATAGTCAACAGTCCCAGTGACAGAGTAGGCCAATGTACACTATCCCTGCGTGCAGACCACTGGCTACTGGACACCTGGCTAGACACACACCCGGAGGGTTAATTCACCACTGAGCCATCACATGTCCCAGTCCATGTGGGCCGTACAATGTCATCACAGGGTGGTCACAATAGCAGTTGGCAAGGCAGACATGGTGTACCAGGTGATGTGTCATGTGTGCATATGTCGAGTAGCACAGCCGTTCACATGTCTGCAACATACTGGTGCACGATGTATACTGTTACATGATGTATGGAACTGCACTGTCACCCACTACGGGGCCAGCTGACACAGGTGTGTTGTGACAGGTGTAACCCATGTTTGCACAGGATACACACCGCTGTTGTAGGCAGTCATGCTGGTGGCTACCAGTGATATATGCAGTGGTCATACAGACATACCGTACACAGTGTTCATGCAGGAATGTCCATTGTCGTGGACGATGTGCTGCTATGTGAATGTAGGTGTGTGTTGTGAATGTTACACATCCAGATGACACCATCTGGCGCAGTCATGGTTGTCAACACCAGTACACACATCCACAGCAGTCAGAACCCAGTCCTGACAATGTGTGTCAGTCACCCTCGTACTGTGTGACATATGTGCACATGGCGGAACACCTCCCACTGTCATCTAAGATGGCTACATGATGGCCAGAATGTGATGTGGAAATGTACAATGCTGGTAGCCCAATGAAGTACCTGGAATCACACACAGTACGCTATGGCAGCCATGTAAACCATGCACATCAATGACCGCCCAACAGACACAAACAATGCATTGACACATGGAACATGTGCACATGACAACCCCCAATGAGGTATGTTGCACATATTGATGTACAATTGTCATCTATGGCCATAGCATGGATGCAGACGCACATACCCCACAGGTAGTACCATGTGATGTAGGTAGGGGGGCATTGCTCGTGTACATGTGACAGTAGCTGTACAGACACATGTCCTGCATAGCCGTCATGTAGGGGTAACTGTGGCATGTGACCGTGTGTGTGTACCACATGTGATGTGCTGACAACAAGCTGTGACGTGTACGGCTGCCGGTGTACCTGTGTGACATTGTCTGTGATGGGTGCAAAGGCATATAGTATCATATTGCATGCCCACAGGCCCCACATAGGTGCATAGCCTGAACATACAATACAAGGAGTGTGTGGGATGATAGCAACCCACAGGAGGAGATGGGTATGGATGGCAGCCCACGACCACATGTGTGTGTACGGTGTTCACGTCCACGACACATGAGCATCTGAGAGGCTAGTGTTACAGCTGTACAGGGTTGCATGCATATATGTTCAGCAACATCCCTGTGTGTCCCACCACTGGCCCGTGGACCGATGGACACCAACCAAATGTGCAGATATGAGATGTGCACAGCACATCACAGATGCCTACTGTAGAACAGGCTTACCGTGTAGACATGTGCACAGTAGGTCTGCGCCAGCTGCAGTCAAACATGTTATGTGCTGAACCACACCAATAGTCCAGGCCATGCCACAGATGCATGCACGTCCATCTGTGGCATGGCCTGGACTAATAGTTCAGCACATGTTATAATGCTGAACCACCAATAGTCCAGGCCATGCCACAGATGGACGTGCATGCATCTGTGTATGTATGGCTGTGAATGTGTCCGGCATAGCAATATAGCTGTGTCACCATTGTGAACAACAATATGAATGGGTTGTATGTGTGAGGGGTGCGTCATACGTGTATGGTCAGATTGACGATACCATCAGTGACCCTGCTATGTGAACATCCCTGTCCCCATACATGGATACCTATGTTGTGCCCAACACCACATTCACAGAAGGAGGGATGGCGGTGTGTAGTGCAGCAGCAGACATGGGGGTGGCAGCAGGCACTGGATGTACACATATGTGGTACCCACATCAGTGCAGGCAACCATCCATGTGCACAGGACAGTGGTGTGTGTCCACATACAGCACTGTGTTGATCAATATCCCAGCACATAGCACCTGACAGGGTTACAGTGTATGCATGGATGTGTGATACCTGCATGCACCAGACACACCCTCAGCAAGCAGAGTGCAGCATACCTCGCTTGAGGCCAGTGTCCACACCATGGCGATAGACATGTTGAATGTCCATATACACATAGGTGGATCACAACCCAGTGCCATGTATGTGGCATACCCTGCCATACCATGCAGACCTGCCCAGCAAGGCTGCATGAGCTATCACAGTCCTACATGGTGCAATGGACAAAAGGCACTCTCACTATCAACCATACACAGCAGTAATGTGGCGGTGATGCACCCTGTGGTGTTACAGGTGCTGTGTGATGCTCTGGACAATGTGTGTGTGTACATGCTATGCATGGCCTTTCCTGCTAATGTGTCATGGTTACACATTGCCCTATGTCTATCACATGTGCAACACAGGTGAGCTGTGGCAAGTTGTCCAACACCCGTACAGTGCTGTGTGGATGTACATGGCACAACACATGCATGTGCAGGTGTCCATGTGTATGTGTACAGTGCCACTGCTGGCGTTCACAATGGCTACAGACGTGATGTGTACTGACATATACACAGCGTCCAGGTGAACAGTAGCGCCGACGTCACATGTGGACCTATGCCAAGTGATATGGACACAGGTGCAGCCAGGTACACATGTCCACAGCAGGCTAACATCTACATGGTGCGTGTACAGTGTGATGGGGTGGCACACAGATATGATGTGACACCCACTGCTCAATGGTGTGAAGCCAACACATCGGCTGTGTCACTGCCACGATGCCTGTCACAGATTACTGTGCAGATGTCGTACTTGTCATAGCAATGTATTTACAACAGTATGCCAGCACAGCAGTGTAAATGTGACCTGCCACCATCATTATGTCTTACAGATAATGCCACGTTCCCGGCTTCCCGCTTTCAGTCGACAGGAGGAGGAGGTGATCATCCCATACCTCCATACTAATCATGACGTCTTATTCAGTCATGTGCCACAGCAGGCACAGGAACGACAGGAGATGTGGGAGGAGATGTGCAGGAGGGTGAACAGCCTGGGCGGATACAACCGCACTTATCAGCAGATCCGCAGGCACTGCACAGACCTGATCCGGCATGCAAGACAGCGTGCCTCTGCAATCGGCAGACAACAAAGTGGGACAGGTGGTGGGCCACCAACCCAGCCCCCACTCACAGCCACGGAGGAGCTTCTGGCTAGTCTGGGGACACCCACGGAACAACACGCAGAAACCCATGCATCCATCGTGGAGGTGGGTGTCTCCCGAACTATGAGCTTGGAGCTGACTGGTAAGTCAGTGTTGCATGTTTGTATGATAAGCGACGTGGGGGTGGGTGTCATAGTACAACACATAATATAGCAATACATGCCAGGTATATGGCCACACAAGATGCATACTACAGTATGCTATGTTGTGTTAGCAGACATGTGCATAGCACATGCTAACCCACAGATGCATGATGTGACATGCACAGTGCTGACCGTGGCGATAGTAATGGATAATGTGTATACCTTTGTGTCATCCCTTTACAGGTACATCTGGCGTGTTGCAAACACAAGGGTCTGTTGCAGGTAAGTCTGTTGCTAGTCAAAGGCATGATATGGTGTATTGATATTCCCCATGTGTCCAGGCATGACATGCACACCTGTGTGTGCCCCAGTCACGGTATACAGGTTGCACCACCCGACACACACACCACCCATGTACAGTAGATACAACTGTTAGCGTAGAGTGGCATGACACCACACAACCTATTGGTGTGTTACGTGCATTCAGCTATGCATACAATGGTGTAGGTGTTCCACAATGGCTGCATGTGTAGTATGCATTGGTATGCCTCCGCAGTATGCACACAGTACCACATAGTGAGCTGTGATCTTGCCAGAGCACAGGTGTTACCAATGTGACCTATGCCCCTGCATCGGGTGCACCGCGTTGTGACATGGCACATGCCATGTCCCATGCATGCGTGGATGTCTGGCTGCAACATTTTCACACCATGACATGACCTATGCGACATAGCAGACATCCACACTGTCTGCATATCTGTAGGGAATGTGACACCTTACACTAGTATGGTTGTATGTCACATGGGCCACCACAGGGCCGTGTGCACGATGTCCACCACACACAATTGTCAATGACCCAGACAGACAAGGCCATGGTTGATACCTACAGGCATGTTGCCACACAGTACATCCACAGTGGGTAGTCACCGTTGCACCCTGTACACACATAGTGGGCTCATCACTGTAGTGGACCCCCTGGACATCCAATGTAGTACACCAGTGACATGGAATGCCTCTCCACAGCTACTACAGGTGCCTCCAATGTCCACCATATATGTGCTGCTGAGCAGCTGAACTGACTTACAGACATGGCAATGTAATGCGTCCAGGTCACGCATCGCACAGAAACATAACTGTGTCCTGCTACTGTGCAGTGGCACAGTGCCCGCACTCCACACTGTACAGCTATGTACACAGCTCACACCAACCGCACCTGCACAGACATCCCTGTTACCCATACATTGTATCTGTAGACTGTACATTTAACACTGCACCGTGACAGCCGTTGTGATGTGGTGCATGCGGTGGGACACCATCGTCACATGTCCACATGATACCACACATGTTTGCGGTGTACATGACATAGTGTCGGCAGCCATGTGTACTGTCAACTCGCCCGTGGCCACACGGTGTATCACGGTGATGCATACAAACTACCATGAATGTGTGTACTGCATGCCTACTAAAAGACACCTGCCTGTTGTACTGTTCCCACCAGGGCAGTGTGCATACTGCCACTATGAATGTCTGGTCTACATTCACTGGTCTGTGGTGTGTGAATGCTGCATGCCACCTGCATTATCACATGCATGATGTGTGTGTGTGTGTGTGTGTGTGTGTGTGTGTGTGTGTGTGTGTGTGTGTGTGTCTGTATTGTAACCGATGGTATGTCTTTGTATTGACAGGTGCTGTAGGTGAGTTACCCTCCTGCGGTCCATCTGATGCTAGTGTCCCCACAGATACTAGTGGTGATGACCATGTGCATGAGGCACAGGCAGGGTCGTCACAGGCAGACACTGTGCCATTGGAGAGCATCACACGTACGTCCCCTTCATCCCTGCACACGGTTCGGATGCCGACACATACCCCAACACCGTTGCCCATAGATGACGGTCAGTCAGCGTCTGTTGGCACCGAGCAGGAATGTGTGGTGGCTGCAGAAGGTGTGGGTACATACGATGTTGCCAGTGTAATGACTGGTGCAGTGCCACGCAGGCATGTGGCAGGTGCTGCTCGTGGGGAGCACCGCTAGACATACAACTGCCGTACAGGGTGCCGCAGCTGGTATAACCGGACGCATGTTCCAGACTGTAATGGCGGCGAGGCACGTGCGAGCGGCAGAACCAGGAAGGGCAGAGGCTGCAGAGGTCTGCAATCCGTTCCTTGAATGACAACATCCAGGCATTGGCGAATGCCCAACAGCATCTTGCCGATGTTCTGGATAGGAGATTGGGTGAGATGGCTGGTATCCTCGACCGAGGCATAGCCATCCTTGAGCGTGGGCTGTCCGTGCAGGAACACCAGGTAGGGGGAGGCATAGGGCACGTGGGTGTGGGCCAGCAACACCACCTGGTGCAGGTCAGCGTGTGCGTGCCACCTCCCATGCCCACCCACACAGTGCTGGTAGCAGCAGCAGTGCAGCTGCTACTACACCAACCACACCAGGACAGAGCAGGCCACATGGACGTGGCTCTGGACGGCCCCGGCGTGGGCACGTTTCCAGCAGACATGTGACATCGGAGAGTGGAGAGTCTGTACCTCCACCCGGTCGTGCCCGTGCGACCACAGGCAGGCACGGGTCACGTCGCCGCAGGCGGACACAGTGAGCCATAACACCTGCACTGTACAGTCTGGGGCTGCCAAGCATACCCCGTGTAGGCATCACAGATGACTGAACTGTGTACACACAAACCCACACACAGCAAACACGGCTGTAGGGCTCCACCACACCCACATGCAATCTACACAGTCATGCCCAGTCAATGCACAGGCCCTTACACACACACATGATGTCATCCATTGGTACAGCCCATGCCTGTGGCACATATATCACCCTGTGCATATGATGAAGTCTCTGCCGCATAACTGTGAGCTACACCATCAGTGCGGTTATGCAAACATATTCTGATGCACAGGGTGGACAAGATAGTGAGAGGTGTATGTGATACCTGTGTCCGCATAGTACGTGATGTGTATGTTGTGGTGTGTGTGTATGGCTGGTGACAGGTGTGTATGTGATGTGGGTTGTGCACTGACATCATGCAGCAGACATACCATGCAGGACAGGTGCAGCATTCATTGATCTGTGTACACAGTATGCGTGGTGGTTACATGTGTAGCACCATGTTGGTTCAGTTAACCCGTATGACAATGATGGTGTACTTGCATGTGCCTACTGGGAGCACTGTAATTAGTTCCCCACGTGTAGTCGTGGGGTACCCACAGGCATGTCTGGCAACATCAGCATAGCACAGGTACCATAACCGGCATGGACCCCTACATAGGTACATAGGCGCACATGTACATAACAGGGTATGTGCCCTATGACATGTGTGGACCTAGCATGACTGTGTGTGGCTGCTAATAACCCTCAGGATGGGGATGCCACATACATCAGTCCCCAGTCCCTCGTCCAGCACTGACACACAGATGATGCCTGGCGCATAACTATATTCACACATCCACACGTCATTATTACTCCTGGACGAAGGCAGTCAGGGCCTTTCCTTCACATGGGCTGGCACTCCTCTACGTGTTGTAGGGGGTCTCCGGCCGTTGACCCTGTTCCCCCAGCACGTCCCACTCATCTTTGTGGTGATGTGTCTGACAGTCGCTTCTGTGCCCGTGTTTGCCTGTAGCCTAGGAAGTGGAATATGCCCATGTCACCCAGGTCAGATATGGCCGTGTATGCCAGGCACAGATCACCACAGAGCAGATGTGCTGGGAAGGTTTACAGCCGGAGTCCCCTTGGTCGTGCAGCTTGTGACACATGTCCTAGCACCGTCATCCCCGCCTTGTGTAACGTTTGCGGTCCTTCCGAAAAGCTGCAGGCGTCAGGGTTAGCTACAGGCCAGATGTGCCATTGTACGCAGTGATTGCTCTGGTGTGTGATGTGTACAGGGGTACAATGAACAACCCTGATGTGGATGCGATTCCTTCCAGACCAGGAGGCTACAGTGGAATGTCTTCACACCCACATTGCCATTGTGTGTGTTGACAGAGGTTACCGACAGGTGTGGTAGCCATTTCCATGAACATGTCCACCATCTTGAATGGCTTACCACCTACATGTGACATTGGGCCTAACATGTCCTTCACACTGGGTAGGTCTGCACCTTCTCTGGCATGTAGTAGCAGCCCATGGCTCTGGCACCAGTTATCCATGTCTATGACGCCCTAGGTGGATGTCCGTGTCACATGGGGTGGGTTTTGGGATTTTTTGGTTTTCCCCCCGGTGTTGGAAGGGCAAACTTGGGGGGGGAATACCCCCC
>NC_056748.1:124256620-124340882 GCF_019279795.1 Protopterus annectens | reverse complement strand
GTTTGACCATCCAGCCTTTCCCCACAGGATGTACAACACGAGGAGGTGGCTACTACAAGGTGGAGCAGACACCTTGTGAGGTATGACACCCTTGGTCATCATATGTGTAGAGTTACACACTGTCATGCCATGGTCCAGGGCACATTCCACAGATATACCTACATGGACCTGGCTGACAATCATACCACCTTCAGTTGCTATGCTCAATACCTGGGAGGTCACTCCCACATATGCTCTGACTGGGTTCACAAAGAGGTGGGGTTTACTCAACATACACACATTGCCAACATACAGGCTGACAAGTCCAGTGAGGACATCTCCACACCCTCCCCCACACATGAGGAGATGTCTGTACCAGTGGTTTGTGGTCACCAAATGTTCTGTGACACACAGGTGGGACATGCTCTCCAGGGTAGTGGACATAGCATCCATGAGACCAGCTGGTGACCCCACTGTGTACTCCACTATCTCATTGAGGAATTAGACCCACAGTTAGGACAGCTATTTCTTTGTAGCCTCACCTCAGGTAAGGTACCCAGGTTGTGTCGCATGGCAACGGTTGTCCCACGTCACAGGGCCAATGCCTCCACTGAGCCTGGTTATTACTGTCCCATTACCATGAGGAGACCTATCTGCAAAGACATGGGGAGGGATCATACTGCTCGTACATGAATGCATAGGGGACATACATACTTTGCATCCAACATGGTTTGTCTTGTTCAGGGGCGGTTCATGCCTTTAAAGCATGGTTGACATTTCCGGGACAGTCACCGAGGCCATTGATGGGGGTGTTGCAGTCCATACAGCCTACCTCGACCTGGCAAAGGCCTTCACCACATTACCCCCCTCAGGTATCGTTGATAAACCCATTGGCTGGGATGTGAACACGTACATCACAGAATGTGTTGTAAACTGTCTATGTGACACAACCCACACGGTCATACTTGCTGGCAGCATGTCAGACCTACTGCCTGTCGCATGTGGTGTCCCATGGGGCCCTTCCGTGGGTCCACTCCTGTCATACATCTACATTTCCACGGTACAGGCGCACACAGGGTTGTTATGGGCAACATTGTTTGTAGATGACTGCAAAACAGGTGCCATAGTGGGACGGACATCTGACACAGATATCCTTTGAAGGGGCCTCCCAGATATGCATATCTGCTGTCAGGGACATGGCCCACAGCTAAATGCTAAGTAATGCAACATCATACCTGTCGAGAAGTACTAGGTCACCCCTGTCCAGCATATAGGTGGCTGTCCACTCAGCACAGGGGTGATTACCAGGGATCAGGGGACAGAGTTTGTCGGTCACCATTCATTCAACACACACGTTGCTATCGTGGTTCTGTGGGACTTCTACATTGCCCACCTGTTTGTGCAGGGATTCACATCTACATCAGGCTAGGTCATTGTCTCCTTGTACCCATTACGTGTTACACCTATGATTTACTACATTGCCCCATTCAGACTGTATCTGACCATACACCTACAGCAGCTGGGAAGCCCTCATAGGTTAATTGTCGTACAGATGCAGGATGACATCATTTTGTGTAATGCTGCCCCACTTGTAGGACCCCTGCCCCATTAAGTCACATACCTGCTGTTTAGTGTTGACCTGTGCCTGACATACGAGGCCATGTCAACCCATATGTCATGTGTATGCTTCACCTACTGTATCTGCATCCCTCAGAACCACTAGGGCAGGTGACATGAACCTTGTCACGGTCATTAATGGGATGTGTTTGAGTGACACATATATCACCCAGACACTCACAATGCTGTGGATCTACATTACAGTACATGTGAGACAGAGATCCTTCATAGCCTTGTTCGCGGGTATGTTGTCCAATGGATGGAGAATTGCAGGTATAGGCCAGGGATTACATCATTATCACTGCTTGACGGAGGTACAGCAATATCATGAGTATTTTATCTGAAGCACAGAAGGTTGCCAAAGTCATCCTCACTATGGTGTAGTGTTATGGCTGAACCTGGGACGATGGCCTACCCTGTACCTATGGACCTATGAACCTATATTCATAGTTTGTCACATTTACACTTGTCTATCCCCTATCCTCTTTATCCAGTGTATATTTCTGTGGCACTTGATTGTCCTCTGTATTACATGCAGGTATGCTGTGTACAGTGCACATATGTCACAGTTGATGACAGTGTATCTGTGTCCCTAACACTGTGATACTGAGGACTACCACACATCCTTCACAACATTACATGCATATGTTCTTTCTATTCTTCTTTGGCCTATGCGGTAGGGTGTTAAGGCAAACATTACACAAGTCCCTGTTTGTGCATGCTTCATGTTGGTGTCTGACCAGGCTCCACTGCAGTCGTGTGTTGGACGGTAGTGTTTCTGTGTGTTTGCCATGTGTTTTTATTGCCGGTACATCTGTGGGAGGTGTGGTTGGCACATGTTCCTCTTTGCAGGGACACCCATCCTGGGGTTTGTGTCATGCATCTGCACTTGGCATGTGCCATATGTCCTGTACTATTCCCACAGTTGTGTATGCCTTCATGCACTACTACTGCGTGTTACTGGCTGTTTGTATGTGGTACACATGGACATTGTGATGGTTGGCTTGACCTATTCCCATGCTAGAACATACACATCTGTCAATTACATTGTTTAAATCAAACTGTAACACTCATTCGTCTTTTCACACTGACAGTCAATAACACAGGAAGCTGTGAGTAATAACGTTTTACTACTGTGCAGCAGGAGGCAAAGAACTATGCAGTACAAGTTTAGACTTTTGTTTTACTCTATACATGTTACAGCTGTATGAGCATTGTGTATACTATCATCTTATGCACACATTAATGATGTGGTCAGTCACAGGGCATTTACATCACTATAGTCCACAAGATTGTATTCCTACAACAGTGCTAAGGTAATGCTTATTAAATGTTTCCCCATGAGGATAGCACAGCATTGCGAGCCACATAGTCAATTAGAATGTACTTTGGTAAATTCTGCTCTGTCACGGTTCCAACACTGTTCAGATCCGGTCATCACTCCATTTCCTACTAGGTTCCTTTGTCTCTGTGGTGAGCAGCTGTACTCTGTGTTAGCTAGAGCTCACAAGCCTATCCTCCTCAGTGGAAGGATGACAGATATACCTGTACATACATTTATTATTCTCTAACCGAGCAGATGACTAATGCTGAATGACATACACCTGCTGCACTGGTTACTGCCAGGGTCAGACTTCCATCACACTACAGCTTTGCTTCACCAATTACATGCATGATCAGTTCTACTGCCATATTGTACGGTACAATTCAATGCATTATATAGTATTTCGAGTCTAAACTTGCACTTCATATGTGTTTCTATATATATTTCTCGGACAACATCCATCCGGCCATATGCATGTTGTTCCGTCCTTTACCTTGACCGTGTGTATTTGGCCGTCCAGCAACGCTACTCTCCACATGTGATGTCCCACCTTCCCCTTCTTTGCCTTTAGCACCCTGTTAGGACGTCCTGTTTGGTAGGCACGTGTTCCGCTATATGTGTTCGACTTCTCTGCATAGCTAATCATCGATGCGGTGGTTCAACAACCCGACTTGTCCACATGTGTACAGTTATGTGCACCGTGTCGTATGCAAACCTATATGGTGTGGACGGGTACATACCACATGCGGGATGTTCACATTCTGCAGACACATTCACATGCAGCCATTTCCATATCTGTACCTGAGGTGGGTTGGTGACATGTGGGGTGCGATTTGCCCACGTGGCACTGCCTAACACAAACATCTTACCACATTTCAGGTATGCACATTGTGTGTAGGTGTATAGCTGCACACGGATGCTAGCAGGTTTGGGTGCACAGGTGTACATGGGTGGGACTTACATGCTACAATGAGGCTATTGTGTATTACATCTGAATGCATGGGTTCTGCTTCTGGATATTACACTTCAACATACGCCATCCAGTGTATGCGACGGAGACGTTGCTGGGTGTGGGCTATGCTGCTATGCACATGTTTGCCTGTGTTTAAGGTATCTTGGTTCCTTCCTGTTGTTATGTCAACACAGCTACCCGGCTATGTACTGTCACTACTGCTTGTGACCATTATGGTTGGCACCTTTTCCAATGACCATAGTGGGACATGTTTTGTGGGAACATCGGATTTTGCAGGACAACACATACCCACAGTAAGTGGAGTTGACAGGACTTTACATGTTTGCCATAATATATGCTTATTCTGTTAGCATTTGGGTTCCTTATTCAGTTTCTTATGCCATGTATGTGTTTCATATACAAATTATATGTTTTATGCTACTATTACATGTATATTGCGGGAATATTTTTGACAGGGAATCTCAGGTCATTTTCCATTTTTTCGATTTTTGCAGGGACACAACTGTCCAATGAGGGACTGTCCACGGCACATTGGGACAGCTGGTAACCCTGGTGACCATGCCCATGTCGCTACTGGGGTTGCCACCTTTTCCAGTTGCCAAGGTGGGATATTTCCGGGACTCACATCTGAGTTTACAGGCTGACACATACACACGGTCACTATATAGCATAGAACTTCACTTGTTTGCCTAAATAAAAGCTTATTGTTGTGGCAGTTTGGTTGCTTATTCTGTTTCTTGTGTCATTTAGGTATTTCAGTTACAGAAATAACCAATTCATGCTACCATTACATTAAATACGGGATATCATTATGTCCTACAATCTTAGCACATTTGCCATTTTTAATATTCTTTTTCGGGACACAACTGCCCATACAGGGACTGCCCCTCGCAAAGTGGGACAGGTGGTGACCTTAGTCGCTACTCCTATGTCGGTGCGGTGCGCTGACATGCTGCTGTACACCTTCTCTGAGTATAACCACTGACGGTGCATTGCGGAACAAACGCGGTCTCATGCGTATCCTTTGCTCCTTGGACGGGTACACTTAAGCCTTCGTGGGTTGTATTTGCTTCTCCGTTTAGTTGGGACGGGTACTATGTTGCATACTCTACGTGCGTTTCATTCTGCACGGGCCCTGGCTGCTGCCATTACTATTATGGGCAGACCGTGGCAGTCAGCACATTAGGTTGCTCACCGCATGCTGGCTTAGCCACGCCTCCGGACGCATCCTACTTGGGCTCGCTCACGTACACTACGCACGTGTCTGTGGTTGCGGTGCACTCTCATTAATATGCATATGGCGCTACTACGCCGGCTATTCACTGCACCGCCGGTGCAGCCCTTACGCCGGCCTTGCGCCGAGCTTCATGAATCCCGGGGAGTATATCAAATGAGTGAACATCTAGGAGAGTGTGAAGATGGGGGATTTTATTGTTTACGCTGCGGATATTGAGATGTGCTATCGAGGGTGAGTTAGAGGGTTTGGTGGTGTTGAGTGGGGTAAAGGAATTGGGATGACAAGATTCGATTTTTGAGACATTGGTTGGGCCAGGGTTAGGGTGGATGTCTCCATCTATTAAGGATTGTTTTTTAAATCTAAACATGGGATAGTGCATGTAGCTAATTAGATATTGAACTTTCCTGGAGGTGGGATTATAGAATTTAATGTGGGCCAGTCTGTGATATTTGGATAGCAGGTAGCTAGGCATGGAAGTTATGTTTACATGGTTGTGGGAGACAGTAGGAGTTAGAGTGGATGTTTGTGTTGCAGGATAATGATACTGGAAATACCTGAGGCTTTCAGAGTAGGTTAGGAGGTAGGCCGAGGTTAGGATGGATATGAGTAAAGAAGTGAGTATTAGCTTAGTTCTAGTAGAGTTCATTGTTATAGACATACTGTTATATAGTTTCAGGGTAATATAAGGGTGCTAGGACCGAAGTGAGACAAACAGCTAGGATATGTTTGTAAAAACACTAATTATGCTTTAGAGCTGAGCTCGCCTTGTGGTGTGCTGCTCTGACTGCAGTTTAGAAGGTCTGGGATTTGAAATGTGGCAGAGTTGCCTTTTTTTCCCTAATGTTACATCATTGTACTGCATGATATATTTACAAAAGCATCAGTAATTCTTCACAGTGGAGTCGATCTAGTGGTGTGTTGTTCTGACTGCAGTTCAGAGGGTCCTGTATTCGAGACTTGGCAGAGTTGTCTTTTTCCCCCTAATGTTACGTTGCTGTACTGCATTATATATTTACAAAAGCATCAGTACCCCCCCCCCCCCAGAGCTGAGTTGGACTAGTGGTCTGCTGCTCTGACTGTAGTTCAGAGGGTCCTAGGTTTTAAACTTATGTGCAGAGCAGTGCCTGAATAAGATAGGGCGATTAAAGTGTGTTTGCAATGCCAAGTGGTGCTAGTCCTGCTTAAAGAAAAAAGGGGTGATAGGAAAGGGGTGAAATGGGGCAAGCAGGGGGAAAAACAATATGAAATGCAGGTAGGAATGTGTAGGATGGGTGTAGGAAAGGACTATAGCTATCCATTTCTTTTACAGCAACAGCTGTGTGGACAATATGGAATTTGGAGCATCACATCCCACAGGGAAGGGTGTGGGAGACATAACTTGCTTGATTAATTGCTGTGATGATTGATTGATGTCAACGTGTATGGGAGTGAATGGAGAATGATGTATGGGGTAACTTTTTTAGGCACCCAGCTTTTTTTTTCTTTTAAGGAGAGAATGGAATGTTGGGGAAGGGTTGTAGGTATGTTTGGGGAGGTAGGTTGGATAGGAGAGGTTGCATTTGCAAACAGACAAGACAGAAAAGTCAGCAGACAAGAGCGGTGTATGACACATGGGGGGTAAACACCTTGGATGAGGATAGTGGTTGGGAATCACAGGACCACATGCCCCCAATTAGAAACAGTGGGACTGAAGCCCCCACCCATGGGCAGTCACCACTGCCTCTTCATGGCCCAAAGATGGCTGTGCTGGGGGCTGGGTGCCAGGCACTGGAGCCAGCCTGCCCCTTAAGGTGCACCAGTCTGCCCTCTATCTGAAATAGGTGGTCATCCTAATCCCACTGGATGGCCCTGTGCACCAACCCTGGAAACTGGTTTTGGGTGACAAGGTCCTCTCCATACCTGCACCCGGGGGGGATGAGCCCCATTCCCTGAGAAAGTTCCACCCATGGATGGTGGAAGACCAATGGAGGAGGCAGCTCCAGGTTGGGTCTCAGATGTGCTGGGACCCGGTGCTGCAGCCAGATGAGGCGGGACAGGCAGATCCACTGGGATCGGCCTACCCAAACTTGCTATGGTGTTGAGGTTTGTCAAAGTGTATTGGTTAGTCATGCACAAAACATTTCAATGTTAGTTATAACAGCATGCATGGGTGTTCCAATTAATCTAGAACAATAGAATTGCACAGCATACAGAAAACAGGTTTAAATGGAATAACAGTCATTATTGTAAGAGTTATGGCAAAAGGCTAACAATGGTTGAATTTCAACAAGGTATGTTAGTATGCACCCATTGAAATATATAACCAATAATACAACAGAAGCCCCAACATTAGATTTTGAGAACAACATACCCTTAGTATAAGCATAATGATTTGTGATGCAGATAAGGGGTGTGGGGAGAGAAATATATTCCATTAACAACTGTATAGGCTATATTTTTCACAAAAGCACTGCTCAATAGTCTACAAGTCTGCCCCTACTTTACATCTACCTGTGCCCTATAGCTTCTGTAGCACATGCATACCTCTCAAGCTGTCAACCTGAAATGGTATGGGCCACACTGTAATAACTATAGGTACATAATTACAGGAGACTCGTACATGCCAGGGTTACATATATGACTAACAAGGTGTACCCTGCACTGATGTTGTGTGAGTGTGCTACTGGCATACTTCAACTGGATTTATATCTGTGTCCAAGGTTATTGGCAACAGTGAGCACTAGCCATGACATCATGACACTTGAGAGACATGCATCGTGCAGAGTGCATGGAGTAAATGTCTATCCTGCTGTCATTCATAGGCATGGTGTTGGACTATCAGCACACAGTCACAGAAACACCAGGCATACAGCCATACCAACAGTAGAACATTTCATTTATCTTATTCAGTTGGAATACTACTGTACTTCATGACATTTTATTTAATGGAGTCTTATCAACTTGCTGAGCACTGCTGTTTACATACTACTACACCCGGACACAGACTATTAGTATACCCTTTGCACAGCTACTACAGAGATTTCTTTACCTCTAAGTCATATGGAGAAAATATCTGTTAACCACTACATGACTGTTTCTACAAATAGTCTAGACTACTTGTCTGTTACTATAAATACATGTTAGTACCCATCCCTGGATTCAAACCCTGGTTTGTGTGTGGAAAAATGAACAATATTCATATTGTTTATCACACTGAAATAATGGGCCACTGGTGTGTACTGGTTGATTGATTTGTGCCTAAAGCTCACCTGTTGACAAAGTCTGACCTGGTAAAATAAGTGGAGTGTTAAAGAAGACTGCAGTGACAGTTGAACATACATGCATGAGAAGTGGGGAATGCAGGTGTACACATTGAACCCATAGTGGATGGGAATATGTCTGATCTGTACAGACCATATGGGGGTGCTGGCTTGCCTACCAAACCCATGTACATTTGCAGATGGTATATTTGCAGATTACAGATATTACAGTCTCATACTTGCCTGCATCAGTGTACCTATGTTCAGAATGTGTATAGCTGAAATGCAAAGGTTAACACAAGACAATCCCGAGGGAAACACACTATAGTGCCTTATACATTAATATTCAAGGTATTTTACTTTATATCCCCTAACCTTATGTATTTTAATTATGTTATCTTGGAGTGTGACTGTAATGTTTTGGACACTTGTGTATAATTGTAGCTTTGCTCCATGGGATTCCACTGAAAATGGGCTTGTGGATCAGCTGGACTAACCCAGTTAACAGATGTCACTAAATACATCAATAAAAAAAATAATGTATAAAATATTGCTATCACATATAAAAGATGAACGGCCTGTCCCTGTATTCGAACCATGCTTCTACTGCATACAAGGCCAGAAATCTAACCATTGAGATAACACAGATGTGAAAATTTCAGTTATACATTTCTACATAGCTTTCTGTTACATTTAAGCATTGCTGAGCAACGCGATGTGCCACACAAACCTGCTCAGCTATGCTTAAACTTGATCTTTTGGACAAAAATTAAAAGCATCCAATTTCTATTTTTAGATGTCTGGCACCTGTTTCTTGCTAAGCACTGCACCTCATTGCACAAACATAAAATAAATAAATAAAAAATAAAACAATACATAGGGACAATGACGTTTCCACATTTAAGTGCACTGCCATATGACACTCTGACATTACAGGGAGTGTGTTACAGACACTGTAACACACCCCCCTACATATTTATTTTACATACTGGCCAGGGCACAGTTACAATTTAATATTTTAGAGTCATACAGCACTTTGACAGTGCAGGGGGTGTTTTACAGATACTGTAACACACCCCATTGTATGAAATACATAACAATAATTGTAAATAAGTGTCCAAGGACACTTTAATCTTTTAAGTGCCATATGGGACATTGACAGTGCAGGGGGTGTGAGATACATTATTTGATTATAAATAAGTGTCCAAGGACACTTTACCTAAATCATTTAGTGCTGTATGGGACTTTGACGGTGCAGGGTGTGTGTGTTACACATTTCCAAGCACTGTAACACACCCCTAGCATTGATTCAGTAACTGTGTACTTGGTTCTCCCTCAGTTGCGTGCCTTCATGAATATGTAAGGTGCGCTGCTGAGGAGGAGCTGCAGTCACAGCCATGATACACTCCTTGTAGGGTGTACACTATTCCTACATGGAGTTTATTAAACTTGGGGGTAAGTTTTATAAAGAATCATATTAATAAATGGAATAACTTTTTTTAGTATGGAAAAGAGACTTTCCTTAATTAAAATGATTATTCTTCCAACACGTGTATCATCAGTCATTAAGACAATGTCCTTATGGCTAAATAATAATTATAAGGCTAAGTGGAAGGAGATATAAAAAGACAGTTGGTTAAAATCTAATCCTCTGATAAATTGGCAGAATCATAAAATATTAACTAATAATCTACATTGGCTATTTAAAAATGATTTCTGAGGAAGGAAAAACAAATCAATTCTTATATTTCCATGATGTTGATCACCTTTAAAAACTTTATCTATAAGAATCCAGAATACAAAGCATGGATTTTCTTACTGTTTCTTAAAGCTTATACTGAAAAATAATATCAGTGCATTCAATTTATCAACAATAATTACATTTAAAGAAAAAAATTATATATTGGTATCAGTTGAGGGGATAGTGGAAAATTACACACTATTATATTATAAATAAATTTAATTCAAGTAAAGAAATGTGGCTAGATATTCAAATTTGTAAAAAAATCAGTCGAACATAACATTAATTTAATGCGACTAACAGTAAGAGACTCTATTCCTAGGTTTATTGATCTTTTAATTATTTGTGATGCAACAGAACATCATGGGGAAAGGATTTCTATCCAAAATGTATAAAGTGATTAAAAATATAACAAAATACTACAGAGAAAGTTACTGGGATTATTTCAGGCGTATTAACAATAGTGATTCAAGTGAAGATGATAAAAAATTAATACTAATATCATCAAAACCAACTACTATTCCTCACCAAATTGGAGATTATTCTCTTGGAAATTCATGCACAGAACTTTCATTACTCCATGTAAAGTTGGACTAATGTGCAAAAAAGCTTTACAATGTTGGCAATGGAAATTAAATGTCAAAGCTGATTGGCAGTATATGTTTTTATTGTGTAGTGCTCAAACCTTTTTGGGATAATATAAATTTTCTTTTACAGGCTGTATTCAATGATAAATTTATTTTAACTAAATATCTAATTTTATTTAATATACCAATTCTTGTTTGTGTCATGAGAATAAAATACAATTTTTTATGGAGTATCTTAACAATACCAAGAAACATTATTACCAAGAACTGGAAGAATGAATCTACTCCAACTATGAAAGGATTCATAAACATTGCAACTGAGACATTTCAATTTGAACTTACTGCAATCAAGACAAGAACAGCCAGTCACCTCTTCCTAAAACACTTGGCTAAAATTTAAAGAACTGCTTGATAGACAGTTTTAGTACTTAAATAATTAAAGTCAGTATTTGATATCTTTTAGAACTCTTGTACAGTAGACACCTTTGTAAGTAGGTGTTTTGTTGTTTTTAATATTCATTTTTTATTGATTGCTTTTTCTAGTTATGTATTTTTTCTATTTCTAATGTTATACATTGCTGTTTGTAAGTTAAAACATTTAATAAAAATAATTGGAAAAAAAAACTGCATGACCTGACTAAGGCATGGAATTTCTCAGATGCATGAATCATGTCAATAGCATTTTATATGGTATGGTATGTCATAAGCACATGGTAATGACAGTTCACATCTTTCTTCAAAGTTGACTATTGTGGATTTGAATCCCTACCTAAATAATATTCTACACACCAGCAAGTGACACCACAAAAGATGTTATGATAAGGTTAAGCTTGCATACACATTTACAGGGAATATTAGAACACCATGCAATACTATATACTATGAAACTTGTCCACAACATGTAACAATCATGGACTCACAATCCACTCATTAATGTATTGGCAATGTAGAGATCATGACTAGGAAGTTGTGACAATGCAACAAGAAATCTCAGCTTATGTCACTTTTGCCTGGTGTTGTGCATTAGCAATCACCTCAGTTGAGTGGCAGAACCAGAGACCTTTGCATGTTTGAAGATTTTTCCTCACTGTTTTCTATATGATGAGAGGTGTCATTCCCCTATGTCAACTTAAGGAAACCTATAGTACCCCTGCAAACTGCTGTAGAATTTACACCATAGATAGATGATTTGTCCAGCTATGATAGCCTTTTTTGCCCATGTGTTTGTGCTGTGGTAATGTCACTGAGAAGTCAAGGTCTTTAACATAGATTGGTACTGAATTGTGGCCATGTAATACTGTACAGCTGCATATTATTGCACAGCATACAACAATAAAGGGATCACAACCCATTGTTTAGTGTACTACCAGAATGCATAGTAATGTCCAGCCATAACTTATACATAATATGCTACCCCTATTACCTAACATGCATTGTCCCTATTTATTGCAAGGTATGGATTATTTGTTATGCTGCTACAACATACTCCTCATTGCATTTGAACCTCTTCCTTTCTAACTTATATTCCTTTGACCTGTATACTAGCCGCTGACACCACAGAAGTTGTGCAATGATTGTCATTTTAAGGGAGTGTTACAAGTGTGTAGAAGACTGTAAAATAAACACTATAACTGGTGGACCACACCCTTCCACATACCTTAATGACAGCTTGAAGCTCACATCATGAGGATATTGGGTCACAAAAGCTGTTACAATTAAATTAATAAATGTCTACATATGCCTGTATCAGTATTGATTTTATTTTTGCATTGAGGGTACGTTTATTTGCATGATGGTGAGCATACCATTAGCATGGCCGAAGGCTCTTCCTTCAGCATTTGCCATAGTATGTGAACTGTCAGTTACCATTTACTAACTGTGAATAGCAAATCTCTATCTGGTAACCATCATGCAACTTTATAAGTACAAAGAGTAGTTTATGAAACTGGGCATAGTTAAAAGGGACTACAGCACTTAGGGGATGGAAATCCTCTACCTGTCAAAGTGTCGCATCCAAGAAAATGACCTCATATCACTTCTGTTCAGTAAGTCATTATCGCATATGACAAATTGCTTTTCACACTGCTGCAATGTACACCTCAGTGGATTTGAATCCTTGCCTGCATAACTTATATTTTCCTGGCCTGTGTACTAGCTATTGATGCCACAGAAAAAGTCATGCCACAGATGCCAGCAAGTGCATATTTGAAGGGATATTATCAATAGTATGTATGAATGAGACTGGGCATGGTTAAAAGAGACTACAGCATTTAAAAGATCAAACCCATCCATCTGTAAAACCCAAATAGAATACTTCACCTCTGTTCACTAAGTCACTATTGTTTTTTTTTCTCCTGCAATGTACACATCAGTGGATCTGAACCCCTTTCTGCTTACCACATACTCTCTTAACCTGTGTATTAACTATAGATGCCACAGACATTGTCAAACATTTGTTACAAAGTATACATTTGAAAAGATTGTTGCAACAGTGTGGAATACTGCAAAATGATCAATATTAAACAGACACAAGTAATTATTAGATCACAATCCTCAATATACCTTACTGATAATTTGAGCATAACCATCAGGAGTGCATTGAGCCATGGAAGCTATTACAGTTACGCTAATAAATGTCCCGTTATACTTGTATTAGTATTGATTTCTGTTGTGTATAGATGGTAGGCTTACACGCACAATAATCAGCAGATTATTAGTTCAGCTGAATGATTTTTCAGTTTCTGCCATAGGAGATGAACTGACAGTTACTGTTTCTTAACTATGAATAGCAAGGATACTCTCTGCTAACCACTGTACATGCAGAAAATAATTTGCTTTTGGTCTAAAAACCCTTCCATTAGTGTGTGATGTGATAAATGTATTGCCTAAGATGAAATGTTGAGGTGAGGAAGAATATGTGTGTGTGTGTGTGTGTGTGTGTGTGTGTGTGTGTGTGTGTGTGTGTGTGTGTGTGTGTGTGTGTGTGTGTGTGTTTATCTAAGAGTGATGCAAGGTACCTATTAGTGTAATGGAAACCATGTGTGATTAAGTCATATGCTGCAGATCAATGCAGTGCCTTGTGAAGCCAGAAAATAATGAATATTGCATGCAACTGACAACATACAATTCAAGGGAATGTTAGAAAGTGAAAATCCAGTTGTAGTGAAACAGGGATTAAGCAGGATAGAGGTTTGTGGTGAAGACATATATAACTCAATGGAGTGTAACCCATGACTGTCATAGTTACATTCTCCATATCAGTACGTTTTCTAGTGTTACAAGAAAGTCTGTCTGTATGGAGTCATTAGTGAGACATAGCAATTTGCAGACTGACACTACTGCTAAGGATTTCAAAATTACATTTCTTGATATCAACCTATAAATTTTATAACTTTACCTGTTGAGTAGAAGACAGTTGCAGATTGCGAAGGAAACCTCACCCTCGGTGGGTTAGAACCCCGCACTAAGTGCATTGGAATGGATTTTTCACAACACTCGTATATTGAGTCATTAAAGTAGCAAAAGGGAACAGTAAAACCTTACTTATTTTAATTATGTCAGAAGTGCTTACTGATACCAGCATCTCTCAGCCCAAGTGCATAGCTGATGGCAAAATCTTAGGGCACACAGAGGAATTTTCTTCATTTTTGCCATAGGAGGAGTACTAGCATTACCCTCTGTTCTCTGATGACACTTTATAGTATGAATAAAAAATGCTGCTCCAAAGCCACAAAACAGTATATTAATAAACAAATGTAAGGTCTTTCATTTCCAATGCTACAGAAACATCATCAGACAAACAGATACACTACCTCACTTTGCATAAACTTATCTTAAATGCCACTACCCCCAGGGCTTAACGAGTACATATTGATCAAACCTATTTTAAAGTTGAAAGCAGGTATTGTTTGATTTTTATTACGAAATGACATGCATTCTTTTATTACGACATGACATGCATTTTTTTTAGTATACAAAGCAACTAATGCAATTTTATTATCAGCATTAACTTTTATGTCTGCATATATGTTTTTCAGCTTTTAGTATTCAAAATGCACTAGGATTTTATGAAGGTAACAAAATGTTTTGTAACTTTGCATCTTGTATTTTGGCACCACCTTTCTTAGAAAGGGAGATGTTGCATAAGATGTTGTATAACATGCCTTGGACATGGACCCCACCCCCTCAAGGAAGTGAGGTTAATCCCTTAAGGAAGTGATGTTTTTATGGTATTTAAAGGATGTGAAGTAGCGTATGTGTTTGTCTGATGATGTTTCTGTAGCAGTGGAAATGAAAGGGCTTAAATTTATTTATTAAAATACCATTTTGTGGTTTTGGAGCAGCGTTTTATTCTTCTTGCAGTGTCACTTTTCACTGTTGGCTTGGTTACTTTATAGTATGAAATATGGCAGTCCTCCTTCTACCTGCTTGTTGCTGAGATTACATGCTCAACAGTAACTCCAAATTAAGACTGCTAATAATGGGTTATCAATTGCATTTAACTTGACAGATTAAACTTCCAAAGCATATGCAAACTCAGGAAATCTGTCACAAGACAAATACGATAAGCATAGCAGTCATGACCACTGTTCACACTACCATAACTAGCCTGTTAAGAGATTAGAAACTCTGCACATTAAGCTCTTAGGTATCCTAACCTGTCCCCTTCCTTCTCATGCCACAGGATAACTTCAATAAAACCTATCAGGCAACACACATTTGCAGGGTGTTTAGCAATAATATGGGAACTGCAAAATTAGAAATGTTCAACAGACTTAAATAACCAGTGTATACAACCCCTGCACATAATTTACTGTGAAATTATACATCACATCTGGTGTACAATGAGCCATAGAAGGTGTTAGAGTTCAGATCATTGTGTCAACCTGTGGTTATATCATTCTTGCTTTCTGTTGTACCTTGTGTTTAAGCTCATTCGCTCAGTGGTCAGCAGATCATTAGTAGGTCTGAAAGATTTCTCTTCAGTTTTTGACATAAAATGGTAACTATAATTTATCTTTACCCACTTATGTCTCTCACTGTTGCTCTATTCCAAGCATTATACAATGTCTGAACAAAATAAGCATTTAATTTTAATCTCTCAATCCTCTGTGTTGTGTTTGTCAGTTTTCAACAGGTTAAGGTTATTAACAGAACATTAGTTATGCATGCCACATACCTTTTCTAGGACATGAAGAACTCAAAATGATGCTTACACTGTTTTCCCATAATGCAACTAGTAAGATTCAGAAAAGCTAATGTGTTGAGAACTTGTAACATACATATTGTGGCCTGGGGGAAGAACCTATGAGATATAAGAGCAACATGGAGCAAAGATCACTGAAAATACACATGCACACCATGATAGGCCATAGCCCATCTACCACACACAGTGACCCAGGGACTTTGATCCATTAACCCCCTCCTACACATTGCCCATAAGTGCACTTATTAATTTTATTAGATGTTATTACTCACACTCTCAACTTTCCTTGTGAAAGACATCCATCCATCTATGCAAGTGATGATGAGACTGCCCTGCCCTTGCATATTCTGACATGGGTTGTTTATGTTTCATGCACAGAGTGGCCTGTCTATGCATAGGTTAGCACAGTCTGCAGATTTGTATGCATCATTTTTACTGTGTATATTTGCATAGCTCTTATATAGTTATGGAATACAGCTATGGGCAATCCTGTATAATAAACTTTTGTAGAGACAGATGTACAGATGTTGTGGAAATCCTTAACATATTGTTGGCATCTCATTTACCAATGCTTAGCTTACATGGTTGCACGCCTTATACATTTCTGAATTGCTCTGCCATTTTTTTACTTCATTAGCATATAGCACAGCTGTACCCATATGGCTGTATCTGTGTGGCGGGGGTGTACAGTAGGACTATCTAATTGAAGGTTACTGGTTCCAGGCTCAGTTTGAGCTTTTACAGTGGTTCTTTGTATTAGTTGCTTTGCTCTTGTTTGTGTGCAGAAGGGCTAATTATTTGCACTTATAGATGCCAAAGTGCCAATAAATGTATTTTCCCTTAGAATCAGCTGCTGCTATCTAGCAGAGCAGTTCTTAAACAGCTCTAAACAGCTCTCAGCTGTTCAGTTAAATACCAAGCAGTGATTTTACCTCTTACCTATCAACAACAGACCTATAGATCCCCTTTTTGACAGACATCCTACTGTATTCCCCATAGGTTACTCCCTCCTAAAGTAGCCCGCTACCAGATACCCCAATCATTTTCCCATTAACTATGCAGATACCACGTTCAAACCTCACATTATGAACTGTCATTTTCCATCTGTTTCTCCTGCTAGCCTAGTTGACGTGTTTGTTGAGGCAGTGGAGCAAATGCCTCATGCAGACTGACAACCCTTTACTCCTAAATCACTCAAGTCCAATTTGTAAGAGATCCGCATACAGTAAGGATCTGGAACCACTGCTCTTTTCTACCCATGAGAGCAACACTAAACAGGTTGTCAGCTCACATACCTTGACTCCTACTTATAATATGCACCCAGCACATACACAGTCATATGTAGAGGTACTGTCCAGAAACCTACCTAAACAGCACAGACCTCCAAAACACAAACATGCTACACCTAACACTACACCCAAAGCACTCAATACACATAAAACCAGTAGCACCAGTGTCTCACCAAATAAGTACTTAAGGCAATGTTCATCTATTCCAAATGTTTTAGCTATAGTAGTCAGATCACATATGCACTCAAGTCTCTCAGCAACAAGTCCCGTTATTACTCCTCATAGTTCATATTAGTATGAACAACTTGAGATGCACTTCTCTGGAATATATGAAGAGACACAACTGAGCTCTCTGAATATGTGTCCCAGGCAGGTATGTTGCTATCTTTCAGCAGCATTTTACCTTTGCCTAGGATAATACCACAATATAAACAACACACGATTTACTTAAATAATTGTCTAAGTTTCTGGTCTCATTCTAAGGAGATCCAGTTCCTGTCAACATGGGATGACACTGTAGATAGACCACACTGCTTTCTCACAGATGGACTTCACCTGCCACCTCTAGGCTTTTGGTTGCTGGCTAGGGCACTTGCCTACCCTATAATGCCTTTTTTAGGCAAGGTCACAAAACATAATTTCCAATGTGAAAATATCAAACACAAAGAAAGTAAGAGTCATAGTGTTAAACACTAGGAGTTTACATCAGAAACTGTGCTCTCTGTAAGCACTATTCTCCCTGTCAGATGTTGACATCTGTATAGTCAGAGAAAGCTGGTTCAAGGCCACAGTAAGTGTCCCAGCCTTGCAAGACAACAATGCCTTCCACACCTTCAGACTGCAAATTGAAGATGTGTGAACCACAGGAGGTGGAGTATCTATCATCACTGAAGTTATTTATGCCTCTAGACTGGTTAGACAACACAACTTGAGGGAGTTAATCCAAGTCCAATTTACTGTGGCTAAGAACCCCCTTCATGTCATCACCAGTTATAGATCCCCTTCCATGAACCAAAAGGACGATACAGGCTATTTAGAACTGCTTGGGATAAGTAAAGTAGAGCCAAACACCCTAGTCATGGGTGATTTCAACTATCCCTCCATTAACTGGGAAATTTATACAAGATCAAACTCACTAGCACAGTAGTTCATGGATTTTGTTAATTCAAATGTCCTGGAACAAATAGTGCACCACCCCACAAGGATCTCTATTATTCTAGACCTGGTCCTCACCAATATGAGCGAACAATGCCACTCCTCATGTGTAGGCTTTGCACTGTTTAAATACAACCATAAAGCAGCCTTTTTTTAAAGTAGCAATATCTCCAGAACTACCCTAAGGAAAAGTCAGGCAAAAAAAACTTTACCAAAGCTAACTATACCCTCCTAAAGGATAGTATAATCTATTTCCAAGCTCCAGTTTCCACAGAGGACATTGATGGCTATACTAAGGTATACACTGTTGCCCTGTATAAGCATCTACACAAACATGTAGACACAGCTGTGCCTGGTAGGATCAAAGAAAGATCCTAAAGATAAAAACAAACCATGCTGGTGGACATATGTCATTACTACATTATACAGTAAGTGAAAGAAGTTGCTGTCTACAAATACAAAAATGAGAACTCAAAACTGGAAACCACCCTCTGCAGCCTAAACAAGCAAATAAGACAACTTGTACAATCCTCAAAGAGCAACTATGAGAAAAATTTAGCAACCATAGCCAAGGATAACATAAGGCTTTCTTCAGCTACATCTGCAATCTAAAATCTAAAACTGAGATGTGTGTTCAACTAACTGGGGATGGTATCACACAGACTGACTCAGTGGTAATTGTAAACCTGATAGCAGACAGGTTTTGTGAACAACTCACCCCCCTCTCATCCACAAGCTTACCACAAACTATGTCTTCACCTTCACCTTACATTTCCAAAGAGCAAGTAGTCACTGCCTCTCCAAGACTAGGAATGCAGCTTCCATGGGACAGATGGCATTCATGGATGCATTCTTTATGTTCTTAAATAGCTATCTACTTCACTAGGCACCCTATGCAACCACAGTTTGAGTACTGCCTTTGCCCCCACAAAATGGAAAACAGCGACCATTTTCCCCCTCCAAATGGGTGGCTTGGCAACAGACCCAGGTAAGTATAGACTCATAAATTTAACCAGCGTCATCTGTAGGGCAAGGGAACAAATTATCATGGATCTCAGAGAAAGGGGTATTGGTGACCTCCAGATCCTACATCTGTCCCAGTTTGGTTTTGTCAAGGGTAAGTTGTGCCTGCTAAACCTGGTGGACTTCTTCAACTATGTGACCGGAGCCATAGACAAAGGCAAAGCTATGCACACATCCTATCTTGACTTGGCCAAGTCCTTCAACACAATCCCACATTCAGGCATCATTGAGAAACTAACCCAGTTGAGTATCAACTCCTATGTTGTCAGCTGGGTTGCAAACTGGCTCACAGATTGACAACACTCAGCCAAAGTGGGAGACTTCACCTCTACCAGCAGAAATGTCACCAGTGGGGTCACACAAAGATCAGTGCTGTGTCCCATCTTGTTTGATGTATACTTCTCAGAAGTCCAGGCCAAAACAGAAGGGCTATCACTAACCAAGTTTGTGGGAGACTGTTACTTAGGTGCTATCACTGAATTCCCTAGCAATGTCAGCACTCTTCAAAAGGGGCTTACACAGGCTAATGACTGTTGGCAAAGCCATGGTCTTAAACTAAATGCCCAAAAATGCATCATCATTCCCTTCAGTAAAAAACAATGTCCCTGCAGATTATAAAATAACTAAGAAAACCCTAATCACCAATTCTATATTGAGAGACCTGGGAACAGAAGTGGACTGCAACCTCAATTTCAAACACCATGTGTCTACTGTGGTGAGGAAGGCATTCTACATTGCTCACCTGATTAGCAAATGCATTGCCTCAAGAGCCAAAAAGGTTATAACCCCCTGTGCTCATCCCTCATTGGGCCTATTTTTTAATATAATGTTTTCTTTGGTATGTATGGACCAGACACCTGCAGTAACTTGAGACACCTCAGAGATTTCTAACTAAGAAAATTCTGGGTCTCCAACACATGTCTTATATGGACAGACTGAAGTAGCTGTCACTGTACTCAGTGTCATACAGACTGCTTAGACATGAATTATGTAAGGCTTAGAGGGCTATCTCTTACCCAAATCTTATGAAAATACTGCACATCCGTAAGTCAAATGGGAATAGAATCACCTATTCCAGGGACCTCAATGTAGCTAGGACATGTTAGAGAGACAGATACCTCTCTCAGAGGTTGACACTCCTATGGAATCTAGAACAGAGGCTGTTGTTAAAAAGGGATAATTACTGGAGCATACAAAATATTGCATTATCACTATAGGAATCAATCAGAAGAGGTCAGAAAAGATTGGGAAGAAAGATTAGATATGCAATTCACAAATAAATAATGGGAAGGCATATGTATGCCACCCAAATATGCAACAAAGTCTAGAAGATTTAGGATTTTTGCCTGAAAGTGTTTGCATAGATACTTTTATACTCCAAACAGACTCCAAAGAATTTCTCCTTAGGTAGGTGGCAAACGTTGGAGAAGTAATGAGAAGGAGGTATATTTTTATTTATTTTATTTCATTTACAGTTTGTTTACTAGGAAAGTCCATTGGGCCAAAAGAACCCATTTTCAATGGAGGCCCGAGGAGAAAAGCTCATAGCAACATGCTCTCAGGGTGTAATTTGCTGGAAGCCTTAAAAAATTCCCTACAGAGTACGTTGTCAGGGATACTGGGCGAGCAAATTTGTGTAACTAAGAAAATGTTTTTTTTTTGAGCTGGGATACAGAATCTGAATTGCCTAAACATAGCTAGGCCTTGTTATGTTTAATTTTGGTGGCTGCCAAAAATGCAATTACTAGAAAACAGAAATTAGAATCTATATCAACTAGAGTTGAAGTAGTGAATATTGTAACAGAGATAAAAGAACACAAGGTGGGATCTTTAGAAAAGGGTAGGAGTAAATTACATAGAAAAAAATGGAAATTGTGGGAGCAATACATGTAGATAAATGTTTTGGAGGTATTATGAGATTTAAGAGAAGGCAGGAATTGAATACTTTATTTAATGTTACCTAGAGAATAAGATGGTATACATTCATTAGATCGGCCGATGAATGGTCGATCGGAATATGGTCGAAAGCACTGTGGCAAAACCTCAAAAATACAAATGCAATTGTTGCAAATCGCAAAATATTCACCTCTTTTTGACCCATGGTAGCATTTATTTAGGTGGTAGAGCGGTCGAGAATGTCGTATTCAGTGTTTTGTATGACATTCTGACCGTTCGGCAATGAGAAATTCGATAATAATACTCAGTGTTATACCCGATGGACCAAAGTTAGCTCGATCAAATTAATGTATTCCGTATAGGATATATATGTGACATATAATGTTTGTAAGATCAGCACTGCATTTAGACTGCTATAGATAGCATGAACATTGTTGTGAACATTCCATGTTATGTTGTCCCATCTCACCTTGAGTCTTGCTTCTTTGGGTTTCGGCTCTGACTCAGCCTGTTCTAAAGCTCGAGAGCATCTACTGGCTCGAAGCTGAATACCTATCCCATAGTGCTTAGCGGCTATTCCCCAGATCTCATTTGCTGTTTGAAGCTTCGGGATTGTCTTCACTGGGTCAGGCTTGGAAAATTTTATATTTTATATATTTTTCTAACTTTTCGGTCAAATGGTTAGTTATTTTTATGTATTAGTGCTATAGTAACAGTCTTGTGCTATTTTTAGCCCTTTTCAAACCTTGTAAGTTTATTTTGTGGCTATCTTTTCTTTGGGCCTTATTTTCTCCACAAGAATCCCTTTTTAATTTAGAGGATTCTTGCCCTTTTTTCTTCTTTATAAGCCTTTTAGGAGTAATCCTTTTAGGAGGAGATAGTTTTTTAACTTAAGAGACTTCTCCTCCCCTCTTTTTTCTTCTCTTTAAAAAAAATATATATATAGTACTTTATTATTAGATACTTGTTTCTTTGCTGTGTTCTTTTTATAACAGTTATAGTTGTTTTAACTTTTATAGAGACATTTTTTTCCTTATAGCTAGTATGTCTAAGGAACCAGCTAAGAAATATAAATCAGGAAAAGTGTGATTCCTGCACTCAGAAAATGTCCATTACTGATGGACACACTAGTTGTGTGTACTGTCTGGGTCCACTCCATCTTCAAGACTCCTGTTCCATTTGTCATAGTTTTAGTGCCAGGGTCTTGCAGGAGGGAAGGAATAAGCTTATATTGAGCGGCTTATTAAAAGTGGATGAAGGAAATCAGATTAAAAAATCAGACAAGACTCCAAAGTCTGCTTCATCGGCTCCAGTGTCTGAGCCAACAAGCAGCACCAAGCATGATGCCTTCTTGGCTCTGAGAGTTATCAGAGCTGAAAAACATGGTTCTCCCTTGGCTCTATCTGTCTCATTGGAGCCGTTGTGGAGCCAAAAGAGGAACCATTCACTGTTCTTGGAGCCTGTTCACTCGGTGCTAGTCTCTCCTGTATTACAGTTGGTGTCAGGTAACCACAAGTCTTCCAGTCATTCCTCTAGATCCTCCAGGTTATCGGATGAGGACATGGAACAGGTAGCGAAGAGATTGCTTTGGACCCTGGTCCTAGCTGTAATTCTTTCGAGCCCAGCCCATCTTACCTTGGAGCCGGCAACAGTACCTTCTACTATGCCTATTCCTCCCCCAACTCAGACGAGTTTGGAGCTAGAGAGTATGGAAGTCATTGTGCTAGATCCACTGGAATCAGTAATCACTACTGATATCTTAGATCTGACATCTGCTCCGGTTTCTTCTATGCTTTCATCCATCGAGGGACCTGGAGGCTGACACTCCCTGGTCGGTTCAGGGGGGGGGGGGTTGGGTCACACCCTTGTTGGAGCCAGCTTTCCCACTTGGCGCCTCTGCTCAGGTGAGTTTGGCTCCCACATCTGCCTTGGAGCCACCCTCCTCAGTGCCAACGAGATCTCCTGGTCTCTTGGGGCTGGAGTCTCTCTTGGCCCAGGACCACAGTGCCTTCGAGGTGATGGAGAGTGTGCTCTCCACTGAGTCTACTCCACCTTTGGCTCTAGCCTCTCTTCCCCCTAAGGTTCATAGGTTCATAGGTAGGTACTAAGCTATCGGCTATGGGGCCTATACAAGCCCAGCCAAAAAAGGTACCCTGGCTTTTGCCACCCAAGAAAATTATTTTCCTGTGCCACTGTCGAGCAGAGCCATAGAGGTGATCCCCGGGGTGAATTTCCTATTTCCCATCCAATCATCAAGATTTTTTTTGAAGAGTGCTAATGAGGAGCTTTGTTTGATATAGATAGGTAGTTTATTCCAGAGTATGGGAAGTCTCTGGGACAGAAATCTATCCCTCTGGCATGTTCTGTTTATTATGGTGACAAGGTTTAGGTCCCTAGAGCATGTAGCTTGGAGGGATTGGGATTTCTTTAAGTGGAGCATGTCCAACAGCTCTGGGTTTGACATAGCTTTCTATGTTAGGCAAAGATCACCTCTGAGTAGGCAATATGCGATGGAGTAAAGCTGGAGTTTTTTGAGACGGTCTGTGTGGGGCATCTGTTTGAGGCCAGTAATCCTCTTTGTGAGTTATTTCTGTAGCCTTTCCAGTTGTTGTAGATGTCTTGTGAGGTACATGCCAAAAGGAGCGTTGTACTCTATAATGGGTCTAATGAGTAATGAGTAGAGGGGAACAATGGCCTCTTTTTTTCTGGATGAGAAACCTTTTGTGATGAGGTGTGCCACATAGAAGGATTTCCTGACTACTATGGCGATGTGATTATCAAAGGAGAGACTACTGTCCACCTGTGTCCCAAGGTCTCTTTTCACACTTTTGGTGTTAAGCATACTACCGCCTATGTTGTACTTCATGGGTACAGAGTTTTTACCAAAGGGGATGACAATGCACTTTTTGGCATTGAGCTTGAGACCATGGCTTTGACACCAGGCATCTGTCTCAGTGAGGCCCTTTTGTAGGATGTCCACATTGTTAGGAGTTTCGATTATGGCTCTTAGTTTTCAGTCATCTGCGAACTTCATTAGCCAAAGACCTTCTATGTTAGCCTGTACTTCAGAGAAGTAGATACCAAACAGGAGAGGACCCAGGACTGAACCCTGTGGTACTCCACTTGTCACTGGTCTGAAGTCGGATTTGGAATCTGCTACTTTCACAGTGTGGGTTCTGTCAGTGAGCCATTTGGCAACCCATCTTGTGACATAGGGATTTATACCTAGTTTAGTGAGTTTATCTATAATTACAAAGTGGGGGATGGTGTCAACAGCCTTGGCAAGATCTAGATAGGCTGTGTGAACCACCTTACCCTTGTCTACGGCTTTGGTGACTGCTTCAAAGAAGTCTGTCAGGTTTAGGAGACATGATCTGTGTTTTACAAACCCGAACTGGGTGGGGTCCAGAGTTTGGAAATTACCAATGTCTTTGTTTATAAGTTCCATGATGATACGTTCCATGGCCTTGCAGACCAGGCTCGTCAGGCTAATGGAAAGGTAGTTCCTGGGGTCCGTGGTGGCTCTTCCCTTGTGAAGTGGATAACCATCACTGTGCGCCATTCAGCAGGCACAAAGCCCGAGGTGAGGCTATGATCGAACATGGTACAGTTTTTTAATGGCAGGGAACCGCCAGATTGGCTTACTTTTTTTTGGAGGATAGCATCTTGCTTCTGTTTGGGATAGCACGACCCATGCACTCATGTAAGTGCTTATAAAGTGCAATTGTGTAGGATTCAGTAGTCGTAACTGTATTTTTCATCTGCATGGGTGTCATGTTCACCACTTCTGTCTTAAGAAGCATGAAGTTGGCTTTGGAGAATTTTTTTACCATGGCTTCCTTAATGGGGGTGGGGGCAGGATGTGAATATCTAGGGTAATTAGCTTACGGTTGGATTGGACCAGTGAGGCGCTGACTTCAAGTGTGGATCACCAGTCGCTCATGTTGGTAATGACTAGATCTAGGATATTGTTGCCCCTGGTGGCGGTGTGGATAAGTTGATCCAGGGCATTGGAGCGTATGAATTCCAGAAAGCGTTGAGCGAAGGAGATGGTACATGAGTAGTTTTCCAAGTTAATGGTGGGGTAGTTGAAATTGCCCATTATTAGGGTGTTTGGTTGAATCCTAATATTTTCCAGTACATCAAGAAAAGAGGAGTGGGAATCCTGGGGCATGGTGGGTGATCTGTAGCAAGCTACAATTTGGATTGCAGTTTTGCCCAGAGTTAGTTGCACTTGGATAACCTCGGCTGCATTATGTTGAGCAACTAGCCTGGAGGTGTGGATATCCTTAATGAATATTGACACACCTCCGCCTTTGGTGTTCCGTTCCAGGTTACATGGCCAAAAAGTGTGGTATGAGTTATAGCCTGGTAGTGCAGGGTGCTCTCTGGAGCCTTGAACCAGGTCTCAGTCACTGCACAGATATTGATGTCCTCCATTTTAAGGTTCATAGGTTCATAGGTTCATAGGTTCATACTAGGCTATCTGCCCTAGGGCATTTATAAGCCTAGCCAGAGTGTGTATGGCTTTCGCCACCCATTTTAAATTAATTTTGCTATGCCCTTTTTCAAGGTTAGTATACCGCGCTTCTGTCTAACAGTGACACAGAAGTGATACCTGGGGTAAACCTACGATCTCCCATCCACTCATCAAGATTCCTCTTGAAGAGAGTCAATGAGGGACTCTGCCTAACCTGGACTGGGATTTTATTCCAGAGTGAAGGGAGCCTCTGGGTTATGAATCTGTCCCTCCAGCATGTCCTATTTATTTCAGTGCTGAGGTTTAAGTCCCTCGAGCGCGTAGCTCGATGGGATTTGGATTTTCTGAGGTGCAGCATGTCCATTAATTCCGGGTTGGACATGGCTTTATAAGTCAGGCACAGATCGCCTCTGAGCAGGCGGTATGCCACTGAGTAGAGCTGGAGTTTCTTTAACCGGGCAGCATACAGCATCTGTTTGAGCCCCTTGATCCTCTTGGTGAGGTACTTTTGGGGTCTTTCCAGTTGCTGCAGGTGTCTGATAAGGTACATCCCAAAAGGGGCATTGTACTCAATTATGGGCCTGATGAGGGATGAGTAAAGAGGCACGATGACCTCTCCTGATCTAGATGTGAATCCCTTCATGATTAGGTGGGCTATATAAAATGTTTTTCTAACCACTTTGGCCACGTGGTTGTCAAATGAGAGCTTGCTATCAACTTGGGTCCCCAGGTCCCTAATTACTTCTTCTGTACTTAATGGATTACCACCTATGTGGTAATTTGTGGGCACTTTGTTTTTGCCAAAGGGGATGACTATACACTTTTTGGCATTTAGCTTGAGGCCATGGCTCTGGCACCAGTTGTCTGTTTCTATGAGGCCCTTTTGGAGGATGCTTGTGCCAGCTGGAGAGTCTATTATGGTGCCCAGTTTGCAGTCATCTGCGAACTTGGTCAGCCACAGTCCTTCCATGTTGGCCTGTACCTCCGAGAAATATATACCGAACAAGAGAGGTCCCAAGACTGAGCCTTGTGGGACGCCACTTGTAACTGGTTTGGAGTCTGACATGGCTCCAGCTATTCTAACCATGTGGGTTCTGTCCTTGAGCCAGTTTGCAACCCATCTAGTGACAAAGGGGTTTATATTTAAGCTGGTGAGCTTATCTATAATGCCCGAGTGGGGTATTGTATCAAAGGCTTTTGTGAGGTCCAGGTAGGCTGTGTGGACCACCTTCCCCTTGTCAATGGCCTTGGTGACTGTTTCAAAGAAATTGACCAGGTTTAAGAGGCAGGATCTGCCCTTAACAAAGCCGAACTGGGTAGGATCCAGTGTCTGTAGGTCCCCAATATCTTTAATTATAAGGTCCATGATGATCCTTTCCATAGCTTTGCAGACCAAGCTAGTGAGACTTATGAGGCGATAGTTTCCAGGATCCGTTGAGGCACCACCTTTGTGGAGAGGGACCACTGTTGCTGTACGCCACTCTTTGGGTACATATCCTGTAGTAAGGCTGAGATTGAACAGTAGTTTTAGGTTTGGGTTTAGCTCTTCTTGGAGTTCATGTAGGACGCAGCCCAGGACACCGTCTGGTCCCATTGATGCTGTGTTTCTTGCTTTGGAGAGGGCAGCTCTTACCTGAGCATCTGAGATGTCAGGAGCAGCACTCTGCTGGGATAGATATTAGCCCTTTGGTGGGAGGGGAAGAAGTTTGCGCTGAACCTGTCAGCTAGGATGTTGACAATGTCTGTGGGTTTGGTGTATTTTTTGTCATTTTGGACTAATTCTGAGCATATCTGGGAATTCCCACCCAGGTTCCTAACATAACTAAAGAATGCCTTGTGATTATCCTTAGTGTCCTGTGCAATTTTTCTCTCAAAGCTGGCCTTAGACGATTTTATGAGTGCCCGTAGTTTTTTGCTAATACTGATCAGAGATGCCTTCCCTTTTTGGGATTTTGCCCTGTCATGTAGTAGCTTCCTCCTTCTATTATATAGTTTGTTTATGGCTGGGGTCCACCAGACAGGACGTCTGCCTTTGGAGGATTGGGTCTTGGTTTTATTTGGGATTGCATGATCCATGCATTCCTGAAGGTGTTCATAGAATGCGTTTATAAAGGATTTTGTGGTCTGGGTCAGATTATCCAGAGGCCCGGGGGCTTTGAAGGATTCCACCTCGGTTTTGAGGAGTGTGAAATTTGCTTTAGAGAAGTTTTTCACTGTGGTTTTCTGGGCATGGGGTGGGGTCGGGATATGAATATCCAGTGAGATTAGTTTATGGTCTGATCTTACCAGTGAGTGATACACTTCTGGTCTGGAGCATAGAGTCCCCATGTTGGTGATGATCAGGTCCAGTATGTTTTCCCGTCTTGTGGGAGTGGTAACAAGTTGTTCCATAGCATTTGAGTTTATAAATTCTAGGAACCTTTGGGCTAGGGTGTTGGAGCTAGAGTAATGCTCCCAGTCTATGGTTGGGTAGTTGAAGTCACCCAATATAATGGTGTTTGGAGAGACCTTCATATTTTCCAGTGTTCTCAGGAAGGCCGAGTGGGATTCCTGGGTTTGGGAGGGTGGTCTGTAGCAGGCTATAAACTGGAAGGCAGTTTTACCCACTGTTAGTTGCACATGGATAGTCTCTGATGCTTCGTGCTGTGCCACTAACCTGGAGGTGTGGGTATCTTTGATGAATATTGATACTCCCTCCTTTTGTGGTTCGGTCCAAGTTTTGGGGCCGAAAAGCATGGTATGAGGTATAACCTGGTAGTGCTGGGGTGCTCTCGAGAGCCTTGAACCAGGTTTCTGTTACTGCACAGATATCGATGTTCTCCATGCTAAGGAGAGTTTTGAGTGCGTGCATCTTGAGGTTTAGACTTCTGGCGTTGAGTAGCATTACTCTTAGTTTCTTATCCCTTGTGATACCTATGGAGGTGGGTTTGTCTTTTGAGCCTTGCCTAAAAAGGCACTATGGGGGTAGCAAGAGCCTTTGCCAATATCCGAAAGCCCAGGGGTGAAAGGTGCAAGCCGTCCCTAAGCATCGTGGCTTGTCGAGCATGTCATCCCAGGCTGACAGGCATTGATCCCCTTTGAATGACACCAATACTTAAGCCAATTGTTGAAATTGATAATCTTGTCTTCATACTGTGGCATCATTCTTGGTGAGGGTAAGATGCTACTCAAGGTCAGGGTCATACCGGCCTGGGCTACATGCCCAGAGAGCTCCTCTATGTCTCTTTTCATGTAGTCCAGGGAGGTACATCTCAGGTCATTCACACCAGCATGGACAATGACTGAGTCATATTTGTACTTGCCTTTGAGTGACCTGAGTGCTTGTGTTATGTGGCGGATCCTAGCACCCGATAGGCAGCTCACCGTGACCTTCTCCTTGTTCAGCCTGGTGAGCGGGACGTCAGTGTGCCTGATGACAGAGTCACCTATTACAAGTGTATCAGGTGTGTTGTTTAGCCTTAAGGGCTGTGTCTCAAGTGAGTGCATTTTGAGATTTAGACTTCTAGCATTGAGTAGCATCACCCTCAGTTTTTGCTTGTCTGTTCTTGTTACGGTGGTGAATTTATCATTTGAACCTTGCCTAAAAAAGGCACTATAGGGGCAGCAAGAACCTTAGCCAGTATCCGGAATCCCAGGGGTGACAGGTGCAGGCCATCTCTGGCAAAGCATCGTGGTCTGTCGACCATGTCATCCCAGGCAGACAGATACTGGATCCCTTTAGAATGGCACCAGAAGCTTAGCCAATTGTTGAAGTCAGTCATTTTGTCCTTGTACTGCGGCATCATTCTGGGTGATGGCAGAATGCTACTCAGGGCTAGGGTCATACCTGCCTGGGCTACAAGATCAGAGAGCTCTTCCATGTCTCTTTTCAAGTAGTCCAGGGAGGTATGTCTCAGGTCATTCACACTAACATGGACAATGAAAGAGTCATATTTGTACTTGTTGTGGAGTGACCTGAGTGCATGGGTTATGTGGTGGATCTTGGCACCTGACAGGCAGCTGACAGTAACCTTCTCCTTGTTTAGCCTGGTGAGTGGGACATCAGTGTGCCTGACTATAGAGTCACCTATGACTAGTGTGCTGGTTGCGTTGTTTTGTCTTATTGGCTGTGGTTGAGTGGCACACTTAGTCTGCGGGCTATGTGTCATTTGGGTTGTGTTTGGGGATGGAAGTTGCTTGCGTTTCTACTTTGGAGGTCCCTGTTGCTTAGACAGATTATTATTGAGAGCCTCTGTGAATGTTTTTGTGTTACTATGTGTGGATTTTGGTAGTGTAGATTTAGTGAGACTATGTGATGAGTGTGGTGTGGTGCAAGCGTTTACCTATTCCTCTTGACTGTCAAGTTCAGTCTTGATTGGACAGAGCTTTACCTCCAGTTTGGCTAGATAAGTGCATCTCTCACAGGTTGTAGTGTTGGGTGGTAGGAGGAGAGGGTTGTCTGTGTACATGAGGCAATTTCTACATTGCCCCAAGATGCCCAGATTCATCAGATAGACAGGAGAGAACACTGGGAGCTGACCCTTGAACATGCCTGAATAAAAAACTATTTTCCTCTAGATAAGTGAGGAAAGTGAGTACAAGAGCTGTTTTTCTCTAAGCAAGTTAGGAAAGAAAGTGCCAAAACTGTTTTCCTCTAGGTAATGAGGAAGGTTGAGTGCTGTAGTAATTAGTAGGTTATTTAGTGCTTACAAGTTCTGAACAAGTGCTGATCACGAATAAGCAAATTCAAGTGCTAAAACTAAGAATCTGTATCTGGACTAAACTAGTTACAGGATAGGGGAGAAACAAGTGCAAATGCGGGCTTTTAAATCAAAAAGTTGAGAGAGATGGAAAAACTGCCCAAACGGCCAATAACTACAATTTCTGGGCCAGAACCACTCCTTATGTGGTAGATAGGTTACCTAGTGCTTACTACTCCCACTGATAAGCTAGAAGGCTTCCCTCTAACACAGAAAGCTTGGGGGGGCGCAGAAGCTTACATACTTTCCTGGATACAGCAAATCTGAATCTGGACTGCACTAATTACAGGAAAGGTATTTATTTATATATATATATATATATATATATATATATATATATATATATATATATATATATATATATATATATTTATATATATATACATATATATATATATACATATATATATATATATATATATATATACAGAAAAGTAGCTAAAACAGCAGTAAAAACAGTTCAAATGCAGTGCAAGCTAGCACACTTGAGTTTGTAGCAATGTTAGACCAAATAGTTTAAAAATGCAATTAAATTAAAAATGACTAAAAACAAGTGCAGAAGGAGTCTATTAGGTAGAATGAGGTAAAGAGATGGGACTGGGGGGAGTGTCCCAGATCAAATCTACAGTGGGGGCGGGCAACTGCAAAAGCCTCCAAATTTAAACAAGACATGAATAGGGAGGTTGGGTATGGGAAAACCAACACCTTCAGCAGAGATCTGAAAAACTATACAGTGAAGCAAAAATAACAGTGCACAACTCTGAAGTTAGCCAGCAATGATATAAAATTAGTCAAACAACAATTACCAGTACACAACTCTGAAGTGCCAGAAAAATATACTCAGCTCTGTATATCTCCAGATAGTTTGAAGAGCACTCTGTTAGAACACAGGAAGGCTCCACCTCTTCATTATCTCTCCAACAACCACAGAGTAGAGAGTCAGTGCCAAGGGAAGCCACAATGGGTGGATCCTCCTCTTCCAATACCTCTCTGGAGCATCCCCCCGAGGAGATCCCTCGGAAGAGACAATGTAAGAGGAAACACATAGACTCCCCTGAGTCTGTCACTTCTGATACTGACTTAGAGGATTCAGAAGGGTCCCCAAGGTCCCCTCTGAGAATGTTTCCTTTTCAGACATCCTGGAGATCCTTAAACAGAGGGGTGGCTGGAAGTCCCTTTTCCCTTCTGAAGATGAATCAGTATACCTGGAGGCATTTGGCTCTCGCCCCTCAACCTCTTGGGTGTCTCCACCTTTCGACCCACTCCTGAGTTTGGTGAGCCGAAAGGTGTGGGACTCTCTGGACTCAGTGGACCTCATTCCGCTGAGGCCTAATAGGTTCATTATGGCCCCGGAAATAGGCAGTACTTAACTAAAGTGGTTCCTGTAGATGCAATGGTGGTGGCATCAGCCACAAAAAAAAGAGTTAGCTGAAACTTCTGTATCTGTTCATCCACCAAACAAGGATTCTCATACGATGGATAGATACGGGAAGCGTATGTTCATAGGTTCATAGGTTCATAGGTTCATACTAGGCTATCTGCCCTGGGGCAGTTATAAGCCTAGCCCGATTCTGTATGGCTTATGCCACCCCTTGATTTGGGTATACTGTGCCCTTTTTAAGGTTTAGTTTACTGTGCCTCTGTCTAATAGTGACACGGGAGTAATCCCTGGGACAAACCTATGATCCCCCATCCACCTATTGAGATTCTTCTTGAAGAGATTCAGTGAGGTGCTCTGCCTCACATGAACTGGAATTCTATTCCAGAGCGAAGGGAGCCTCTGGGTTATGAACCTGTCCCTCCAGCAAGTTCTATTTATTTCTGTGCCGAGGTTCAAGTCCCTTGAGCATGTGGCTCTAAGGGATTTAGATTTACTGAGGTGGAGCATGTCCATTAATTCTGGATTTGACATAGCTTTGTATGTCAGGCATAGATCGCCTCGAAGTAGGCGGTATGCAACTGAGTAGAGCTGGAGCTTTTTAACCGAGCAGCATATGGCATCTGTTTGAGACCCTTGATCCTCTTGGTGAGATACTTTTGGGGTCTTTCTAATTGCTGCAGGTGTCGGGTAAGGTACAACCCAAAAGGGGCATTGTATTCTATGATGGACCTGATGAGGGATGAATAAAGGGGCACGATTACCTCTCTTGATCTAGATGTGAAACCCTTCGTGATGAGGTGGGCTATGTAGAAGGTCTTTCTAACCACTTTGGCAATGTGGTTTTCAAAGGAGAGATTGCTATCAACTTGGGTCCCCAGTTCCCTAATAACTTTCTCTGTACTTAATGGGTTTCCGCCTATGTGGTAATTTGTGGGCACATTGTTTTTGCCAAAGGGTATGACTATACATTTTTGGCATTTAGCTTTAAACCATGGTGCTGGCACCAATTATCTGTCTCTGTGAGACCTTTTTGAAGGATGTTTGTGTCAGCTGGAGAGTTGATTATGGCACCCAGTTTGCAGTCGTCTGCGAACTTGATGAGCCATAGTCCTCCCACGTTTGCCTGTACCTCGGAAAAGTATATACCGAACAAGAGTGGTCCCAGGACAGAACCCTGTGGGATGCCACTTGTGACCGGTTTCGAGTCTGACATGGCTCCAGCAACTCTCACTCTGTGGGTTTTGTCTTTGAGCCAGTTTGCGACCCATCTTGTGACATAGGGGGTTATATTTAAGCTGGATAGCTTATCTATGATGCCCGAGTGGGGTATTGTGTCAAATGCCTTTGCAAGGTTCAGATAGGCTGTGTGGACTACCTTCCCTTTGTCTATGGCTTTAGTGACTGTTTTGAAGAAGTCAACCAGGTTCAAAAGGCAGGATCTGCCCTTGACAAAGCCAAACTGGGTAGGATCTAGTGTCTGTAGGTCCTCAATGTCTTTGTTTATGATCTCCATGATGATCCTCTCCATAGCCTTGCAGACTAAGCTAGTCAGGCTTATGGGGCGATAGTTTCCAGGGTCAGTAGAGGCTCCACCTTTGTGGAGTGGGACCACTGTTGCTGTACGCCATTCTGTGGGCACATATCCTTTAGTGAGGCTGAGATTGTATAGCTGTTTTATTTGAGGGATTAGTTCCTCTTGGAGTTCATGTAGGACGCAAACTGGGATGCCATCTGGTCCCATGGAAGCAGTGTTTTTTGCTTTGGAGAGGGCAGCCTTCACCTGAGCATCAGAGATGTTTGGGAGGCAGCCCTCTGCCGGGATAGATACTTGCTCTTTGTGGGGGTTGCACTGAACCTGTCTGCCAGGATATTGGCGATGTTTGTGGGTTCAGTGTATTTTTTGTCATTTAGAATTAACTCAGAACGAGTCTGGGAGTTGCATCCCAGGTTTCTAACATAACTGAAAAAAGCCTTATGATTGTCTTTGGTGTCCTGTGCAATTTTTCTCTCGAAGCTGGCCTTGGAGGATTTTATGAGGGATCGTAATTTTTTGCTAGTACTGATCAGAGATGCCTTCCCTATTAGGGATTTTGCTCTATCATGTAGTAGCTTCCTCCTTCTGTTGTACAGTTTATTTATGGCAGGGGTCCACCAGACTGGACGCCTGCCTTTGGATGATCGGGTCTTGGTTTTGTTTGGGATAGCATGATCCAAGCATTCCTGAAGATGTCCGTAGAATGCGTTTATATAGGATTCTGCAGTTTGGGCCGTAGTTTCCACTGGCCCTGGGGCCTTGAAGGATTCCACTTCAGTTTTGAGAAGTGAGAAGTTCGCTTTTGAGAAGTTTTTCACTGTGGTTTTCTGGGCTGGGGGTGGGGTCGGGATGTGGACATCCAGTGAAATTAGTTTATGGTCTGATCTTACCAATGAGGGATATACTTCTGGTGTGGAGCATAGAGTCCCCATGTTGGTAATGATCAGGTCTAGTATGTTGTCCCCTCTTGTGGGAGTGGTGACTAGTTGTTCCATAGCATTTGAGTTTATAATTTCCAGGAACCTTTGGGCTAAGGTGCTGGGGCTTGAGTAGTGCTCCCAGTCAATGTTTGGGTAGTTGAAGTCGCCCAATATAATGGTGTTCAGAGAGATCTTCATGTTCTCCAATGTTTTCAGGAAAGCCAAATGGGATTCCTGACTTTGAGAGGGTGGTCTGTAGGATGCTATAAACTGAAAAGCAGTCTTGCCCACTGTTAGTTGCACATGGATGGTCTCCGATACTTCGTGCAATGCCACTAACCTGAAGGTGTGGATATCCTTGATAAATATGGAATCTCCCCCTCCTTTTGTGGTTCGGTCCAGGTTTTGGGGCCGAAAAGCATGATATGAGGTATAGCCTGGTAGTGCTGGGGTGCTCTCTGGAGCCTTGAACCAAGTTTCTGTCACTGCACAGATATCGATGTTCTCCATACTGAGGAGAGCTTCGAGTGTGTGCATCTTGATGTTCAGACTTATGGCGTTTAGCAGCATTACCCTTAGTTTCTTGTTCCTTGTGCTGTCTATGGGGGTGGGTTTGACTTTTGAGCCTTGCCTAAAAAAGGCACTATGCGGGTGGAAAGAGCCTTTGCCAATATCCGAAAGCCCAGTGGTGACAGGTGCAAGCCATCCCTAGCGAAGCAACGTGGCTTGTCGAGCATGTCATCCCAGGCTGACAGACTCTGGATCCCCTTTGAATGACACCAAAATTTTAGCCAATTGTTAAAATCGATCATTTTGTGTTTGTACTGTGGCATCATTCTAGGTGAGGGTAAGATGCTGCTCAAGGTCAGGGTCATACCAGCCTGGGCTACATGATCAGAGAGCTCCTCTATGTCTCTTTTCATGTAGTCCAGGGAGGTATGTCTCAGGTCATTCACACCAGCATGTACAATGACTGAGTCATATTTGTATTTGCTTTGGAGTGACCTGAATGCTTGCGTTATGTGTCGGATCTTAGCACCCGACAGGCAGCTCACCGTGACCTTCTCTTTATTCAGCCTGGTGAGCGGGACGTCAGTGTGTCTGACAATAGAGTCACCTATTACAAGAGTATCAGGTGTGTTATTCAGCCTTAAGGGCTGTGGTTGCTTGGCACACTGACTTTGTGGGTTATGTGTTGTGCGTGTTTTGTTTTGAGGTAGCGTTTGCTTGGATGTCTGCTTTGGAGGTCTCTGTTGCTTAGGTAGATTTTTATTTAGAGCCTCTGAGTATGCTTTTGTGTATTTATATATTTGGTTCACTGATGTGGTGGGACTATGTGATACTGGAATTGTGTTGTGTGAGGTTACCTTCTCCTCATGACTGGTTACACCAGTTTTGAGATGAGAGAGCTCAGCCTCCAGTTTGGCTAAATAGTTGCATCTCTCACATATATTTGAACCTGTTTGGAGGAGGAGAGGGTTGTCTGTGTACATGAGACAGTTGTAACATTGCCTCAAAATTCCCAGATTCACCAGCTGGACTGGAGAGGAAACCATTGACTGACCTTTGGACATGCTAGAGTAATATAGGGAAACTGAATTTAAGATAGACCAATAGAGGACAGGGTAATCGTAAAGAGTATAAGAGTAAGTAGTGCTTTTGGTTTAATAGTGCTAACTTGTAGGATTACTTAATTGGACCAGTGAAGGGCTTTAGATTGAGAATATGGTGTTTAAATTGAGAGATAGAGCAGTTCTAAGAGAAAAAGTGAAGAGCAGACTTTGTGGAGCCAGGAATAGTGTAAACCCAATTAGGCGGTGCTGCCCGATGCTGCGCTATGTGCAAAAATGCGCAAAACTGCGCAAAAGAGGGTTTTAAGAGAGGAAGATGAAGGAGTTTTGGAATTGACCCAAAATGGCCAATAAAACTACAGTTTCAAGTCAGTAACCACTCCCACAGAGGCAGGCAGGCTGCTCAAAGTTTTTCACTGCCACTGATCAACAGTGAGACGTCCCTTTAGCCCAAGCAAAAAATGGCCTCAAAGAAACTTACAAACAGTTCAAGAACAGCAAGCCTGTAACTGAACTTTTTTAAATCTCAGAAAAGTGGGGAAAAAAGCAAGATTTTTTTTTTTTTTTTTCAGAGATAGCAGAGGTTTACAAGTATCAACAAGTTATAACAGTGCAGTAAATGACCCCACACAAGAGTGCTAGGCCAAAGACAGATAAAATGCAAGTTTTGAGAAAAAAACGATTTTAAAAATAAGTGCAAACAGGAAATTCAGTAAACAGCTCTAGGTTGTGCTCTAAATACAGTTACTAATGCAGAAATCAAGTTTAACAAGTCAGAAAATACTCAAAATAGGCGGCTATGCAGAAAAACTTAGCAAATAAACAGAGGAAAAATACTTTAAATCTCAAAAGTGGCTCCTTTCTTCTCTCAGCGTTTTCTCCTCTTGGTGGGTGCTTCACCAACAGCCAACAAGCCTGAAAAGCTGCCAAAACCATGAGGCAACTAGGCTTTAAGAGAGGAAGATGATGGAGTTTTGGAATTGACCCAAAATGGCCAATAAAACTACAGTTTCAAGTCAGTAACCACTCCCACAGGGGCAGGCAGGCTGCTCAATGTTTTTCACTGCCACTGATCAACAGAGAGACTTCCCTTTAGCCCAAGCAAAAAATGGCCTCACAGAAACTTACAAACAGTTCAAGAACAGCAAGCCTGTAACTGAACTTTTTTAAATCTCAGAAAAGTGGGAAAAAAGCAAAACTTTTTTTGTTTTTCTTTGTTTTTTTCAAAGATAGCAGAGGTTTACAAGTATCAACAAGTTATAACAGTGCAGTAAATGACTCCACACAATAGTGCTAGGCCAAAGACAGATAAAATGCAAGTTTTGAGAAAAAAACGATTTTAAAAATAAGTGCAAACAGGAAATTCAGTAAACAGCTCTAGGTTGTGCTCTAAATACAGTTACTAATGCAGAAATCAAGTTTAACAAGCCAGAAAATGCTCAAAATAGGCGGCTATGCAGAAAAACTTTGCAAATAAACAGAGGAAAAATACTTTAAATCTCAAAAGTGGCTCCTTTCTTCTCTCAGCGTTTTCTCCTCTTGGTGGGTGCTTCACCAAAAGCCAACAAGCCTGAAAAGATGCCAAAACCATGAAGCAACTAGGTTTTAAGAGAGGAAGATGAAGGAGTTTTGGAATTGACCCAAAATGGCCAATAAAATTACAGTTTCAAGTCAGTAACCACTCCCACAGGGGCAGGCAGGCTGCTCAATGTTTTTCACTGCCACTGATCAACAGAGAGACTTCCCTTTAGCCCAAGCAAAAAATGGCCTCACAGAAGCTTACAAACAGTTCAAGAACAGCAAGCCTGTAACTGAACTTTTTTAAATCTCAGAAAAGTGGGAAAAAAGCAAGATTTTTTAGTTTTTTTGTTTTTTTCAGAGATAGCAGAGGTTTACAAGTATCAACAAGTTATAACAGTGCAGTAAATGACCCCACACAAGAGTGCTAGGCCAAAGACAGATAAAATGCAAGTTTTGAGAAAAAAACGATTTTAAAAATAAGTGCAAACAGGAAATTCAGTAAACAGCTCTAGGTTGTGCTCTAAATACAGTTACAAATGCAGAAATCAAGTTTAACAAGCCAGAAAATGCTCAAAATAGGCAGCTATGCAGAAAAACTTAGCAAATAAACAGAGGAAAAATACTTAAAATCTCAAAAGTGGCTCCTTTCTTCTCTCAGCGTTTTCTCCTCTTGGTGGGTGCTTCACCAACAGCCAACAAGCCTGAAAAGACCCTCTCTTCAGCAGCCTTTACTTTACAGTCGCTGAATTATTTGTTGCATTTCACTCGACTTCAGAGGGATCTCCTAAAAGAGCTAGGAGATACCCTGCAAGGTGCTACAACTCGGAACTTATCTGATAAGGTTAACTCCCAGCTTGCAACCTTAACCTCCATATCTAACTCCTCCATGTGGCTCATATCTTATGCAGCCGATGAAGTGAGCAGGGCAGCAGGCACAGGAATAACTCTTCATAGACATTCCTGGCTGTGCCTTTGTGAGTTTGCAGAACCATTCCGTTCTTTCTTTATTGACACTCCCTTTGATTGCTCGTCATTGTTCGGGCCTAAAGTAAAAGAAACCCTCACCAGGAGCCAACAGGATGGTAAGACTCTGTCTGCCATTGGAGTCCATTTTTCCACCCATACCAGACCTTATCCTAAAGGTCAAAAGGGCAGAAAACTGTGGTTCCATAAGTCCAAAAAAGCCTTATCTAACACTCGTGGTGATCCTTCCCCCAAGGGCAGATGGGGAAACAATGGAAGACGCCGTCCACAAGGCAGAGAGGGTCCACAAAACCAGGGCAACAGAGATACTTTCTCTGGTAGGCCCTTCCAGCGCTCCTGAAATGTGGCCTGTCCATCCACCTCTGGAGGCAGTTAGGGGGAGGATATCATGGTACCTGGAAGCCTGGCTGAATTTGACTCAAGACAAATGGGTACAGTCCATTATATCCAGAGGATACAACATTCCCTTCCAATGTACACCTCGTCCACCAAAGTCTATCCCAGACAGTCTGCCCGGTCAAAGGGATCAAACAACACTAGAAATACAAAAGTTGCTAGAAAAAGAGTCATCCCAGAAGTCCCCACAGACCGTTTAGGATCCAGAATTTACTCAAGGTTCTTTTTAGTTCCAAAAAAGACAGGGTACTGAAGACCAATATTGGATCTCAGCAGACTAAACAAGCTGGTGAGAAAAATCAAAGTTCCAGATGGTAACACAGCAGTCTGTACTCCCATTCCTGGGAAAAGACAGTTGGATGTGCTTTTTAGATCTTCAGGATGTGTACTACCACATAAAGATGGACAGGCACTAAAGAAGATTTCTATGCTTCTGAATGGGAACCAGTCATTACCAGTTCAGAGCTCTGCACTTTGGACTCACCACAGCCCCCAGGGTGTTTACCAAATGCATGGCAGTAGTCACGGCTCATCTGAGACACCAAGGACTCCAGGTGTTTCCATACTTAGACGACTGGCTCCTAACTGCCACCATCAAGCAAATACTCATCAAAGCAAGAGACTACACCATTCATCTTTTCTCAAAACTAGGTATTACTATAAATACAGAAAAATCTGCCTTGTTGCTACCACAGCATATTACATTCATTGGTGCAGATCTGAATACAAACAACATGTTGGCAAAGCTACCTCAAGCAAGGATACAGATGCTATGCAGTCAAGTGTTTATTTTACTCAACAAGAACAGAGTACAGGCAAGATTTGTGCTGAAAGTCAAAGGCTTTATGCAGTGATGATAACACTACTTCCCATGGCATGACTTCACATGATACTACTGCAGTGGCTGCTCTTTGCCCAATGGTCCACATGCAGGACTTACCCATGTCTCACGAAATTTTCATAACTCCTTCCTGCAAGAAGGACTTACTGTGGTGGGTTCATTCCACTCAGGTTGCAATGAGTAGACCATTTGTACTTCCTCAACCTATTGCTACATTAACCATGGATGCGTCCTAGATTGGGGGGGGGGGGGCATTATCTGGGACAGACGGTCCAAGGAGTTTGGAAAGATCACGAGTACCATTTGCATATCAGTGTCCTAGAAATGAGGGCCATGCTTCTGGTGTTGCAAGCACCTCAGGACTCTCTTCCCATGGGGACTATTGCAATTCAGACAGACAGTATGTCGGTGGTTTGGTACATCAAAAAGCAGGGGGGAACCAGATCCTACCCTCTACGTTGAGAGGCCCAGAGAGTATGGCAATGGGCGATATCTTCTTAATGCTTTCTGACAGCAGTGCATATCCCAGGGAAATCCAACGTTATAGCAGACAGGCTAAGCAGAGTGATTCTCATGCCTCATGAGTGGTCCCTCAATCAGGAAGTTGCAAACCAAATTTTAAACAAATGGGGTCAGCCTTAAACAGACCTTTTTGCCACTCCCTTCAATTCCAAATGCAGCAACTACTTTGCCCTAATTTCCCCTCTGGGAGAGTCATTGAGGGATACACTGGTTCGTGATTGTCCCCTGGGTCTTTTTTATGCTTTTCCCCCATTTCCCTTGATTCCAAAGGTCATACAGAAAGCAAAGTTGTTCAGTCACAGGTTAATTCTCATTGCGCCATACTGGCCTTGTTAGATTTGATTCCCCTTCCTTTGGCCCTACCTTCAGTAGGACCCATGGATCCTGGACCCAGTGCCGGATCCTCTAACGCATCAGTCAGGAATGCTTCATCCTGCACTCCACACCCTCAAACTGACAGCTTGGCTGCTCCACTTCCGCTCTTAGACAGGCTTCCAGAATTGTCCCCTGCAGTTCATCACATTCTAGTCTCTTCGTACAAGCAGATGACTAGGAATCTCTATGTGAGCAAATGGAAGAGGTTCTCTTGTTGGGCTAACAAAAGACATATAGATCCTTTTACAGCATCTATACTTCTAATCCTGGAATTTCTAACAGAAGTCTTTAATTAAGGGGCAGCGGCAGCCACTATCCGAGTTCAATTAGCTGCTATTTCTAATTATCACGTGGGAGAATCAGGATCTAGTCTAATGTCTCATAGACTATGCAAAGCCTTCCTAAAAGGTACTTTTCTGTTAAGACTTCCCATCAGAGAATCTCCTCCTCCTTGGGACCTCAACCTAGTATTGTCATCTTTGATACTGCCCCCTTTCGAACCAGCATCATCTTGTTCATTAAAATTTTTATCTTGGACAGCAATTACTTCAGCCAGTAGAATGTCAGAGTTACAAGCCTTGTCTATCCGTCCACCTTATTTGATCTTCCATAAAGATAGAGTTTCCTTCAGAACAAATCCTTCCTTTTTACCGAAAGTTTGTTCTCAAGCCAATTTAAACCAGAGTATAGAATTGCCAGTGTTTTTTCCAAACTATGGCGACAAGGCATAGTATAATGTTCATCAACTGGATGTGCACAGATAGTTATGTTTTTACTTGCACAGGACCAAAGAATTTAGGAAGTCAGACCAATTGTTTGTCTCCTATTCAAAAAATAAAAAAGGTTTGGCAGTCTCAAAAGTTACTTTGTCCAAATGGCTTACTGAAACTATCACATATGTCTATGATTCCCACAACAAGGAACCGCCAGAGAAAATCAAAGGGCATTCAATTGGAGCAATAACTACCTCCATTGCCTTTCAATCCAGGCTGGATTTAATTTGTGCTGCTGCTACATGGGTTAACCCTCATACTTTTATTACTCATTACAAAGTAGATGTGGCTTCCCAGAACAGGACATTCTTTGGTTCCACTGTCCTGAGGAGTTTATTCCCTTGAGCCTCCAAAGAAAAAAGTGCTGGGGACTCTGTCCCAAAGTGCAAGACTGAAGGTGAGATGGGACAACATAACATAAAGAAGTTATGTACTCACCATAACGTTCCATGTTTGTTGTCCAGTATCTCGCCTTCAGTCTTGCTTCCCTCCCAGCCATCCCTCTCTTTGACTATCTAGAGGAATTTTTTTCTCAGAAATTGGCAGATAAGGTCTGATTCCCTTTTTGCCTTTTCTTGTTAATTTTTTGACAATATGTTTTTTTCAGATATTATCCTTTTGGATATTGCACATATCATGGGAACCTTCCTTCTCAAATTAGATCTGGGGAATAGCTGCTAAGCACCATGGAATAGGTATTCAGCCTCGAGCCAGTAGAAGCTCTCGAGCTTTAGTATAGGCCGAGTCGGAGCCGAGATTTCGGCTCCAAACTCAAAGTAGCAAGACTGAAGGCGAGATACTGGATAACAAACATGGAACATTATGGTGAGTACATAACTTCTTTATCTGTAGAGATTGGAACACCCACCTCACTGCATTTCTCTTCACATATTTGTAAAACACATGGCCAATATGTGGATAAGTATACTGACACAAGAAGGCAAAAAATATGGAAAAGACATAAATATAGTTGCAAGTACAGAAAACTCCTGGAACAACCTCATGTTGATCAGGACCTAAAGTAGAAATGGTTATGGAGAGGTGAATGTAACCAAATGATGAAAAGTTAATATTGGAAGCCCAGGATAGTGGACAACATACACGTTGAATTACAAAGTCCAATAAACATGTGGAGAAACAGACAAATTCAGGTTCTGTAAAATAGAACTTGAAACAGTCACACACATTGTTGCTGTGTGTGATACACTAATAACAGAGATCCTGTATACTGAATGGAATAATAATGGGGCAAGACTGTTGCACTAGGGGATTGTCCAAACATAATATTGAAATAGCTCAGAAGCATTGGAAACATGAGCCAGAAAGCCTTATAGAGAATGATGAAGTTTATATAACATGGGATCACCCTATAGCCACAGTTCAAAAAGAGATGCAAGAAAAACAGATATGTTAGTCCATGAAAAGAAGACAAAAGTAGCATTGATCATTGAAATTGCTACACCCAGTGATTATAGTGTATTATGTACAGAGAGACACAAAGTCATGAAATTCCAGGATTTGTAGTTAGAATTGAGGGCAATTTGAAAGAAGGATACCCAGATGGTTTCAATAGTAGTAGGGTCAAGGAGTCTCATAAAAAAGAATTTATAGTCATATTTAGATATTCTACTGATACATGTAACTCCTTATAAATTATAGAAGGAGTCAGTTCTTGGCTCATTGTGAGTGCTGTGATGAACACTGTTGGTTAACATCAAAGACTGAAACAATACTAATTTCATGAACTTTAATCATACTTTGACTTATGAATGGGGCCCATTCATGTCATGGTACTAGAAATTCAAAAGAATTGGGGAAGTTAAAACACATTACCTATGCCTACAGAATGGGATCTCATGGACTAATGAAAATGTGTCACTACAATCCTCTACAATGTTGTTTTGCTGTACCAGTAACACTCGCTACTCTTTTCCATAGCTATTACTTAAATGTATTTTTAACACCCGAATGTGTGACAGACTTCGGGTCTATATTATATTTTCGAAAGTTTCAAACATCGAACACCATATGGTCGACACCATATGAGTGATGTTTGAAATTTTGAAACTATAATAAAAAAATAAAAATAAAAAACTATACTTACATAAATGCTGTAGGCAGGGGGGCAAGCCCCCTTCACCCCACAACCCCGCTACTTAAATATTCCTACTCTGAGATCGCACTGCATTGATGTAAAGGGAAAATATTCCCTACAGCGATTTCCATGTTACGCGCGTGACATTTCGATGTTTCGACCAATCGGGTGCACTCAATACACGTTCACCATTTACAATTTTTGATCACACGATAGGAACCCACAGACTTCAACGTGTATATTTTAAGAAGATCGCTCTTAATGACTTGATGTGTGAAACAATACCACTAATGAGGTACCCTGGAAGTTGTAATCTTGGCAGATTCACACACTCTGCTATATGGGCTTCCTTCAACTGTGAACAGGTCACTGCAGAAGCTCAGATGATTACACAACCTCATGTAGAACTCATGTAGCACAATGTTTACTAGGTTTGCTTGCTTTTCAGTTTGTGCAATTCAGAAATGTTTATAAACTGAGAACTAATCAGCATATATATGGTGCCCAGAGAGGGTAATCTACATGATATAAGCATGATGCGATGCAGGATCATCATCACACTACAGTAATCTAGATAAGAATGATATGGAGCAGGGTTCATCAGTGAGCTGCAGTAATCTACATGATATATGCATGGCACGGGGCAGGAATCATCATCAAGCTACAGTAATCTACATGATATAAGCATTATGTGGAGCAGGAATCATCATCATGCTACAATAATCTACATGATATAAGCATGACATGGGGCAGGGATCATCACTGTGCTATGGTCTGTCTCAAAAGAACAGGCCTTCCATTTCTATTCTAATATGAACATATTATAAGCATTTTGTGGAGCACAGTTCATCATCATGCTGCAGTACTCTACATGATACCAGCATGATGTGGTTCAGGGATTATCATCGAGCTACAGTGTATGACAAGTGGAGTACCTCAGGGTTCAGTCCTGGGACCACTCTTGTTTGGCATCTACTTCTCTGAAGTACAGGCCAACACTAAGGGACTAACAAAGTTTGCAGATGACTGCAAACTGGGAGCCATTATTGAATCCCCAAATGATGTGGATATTCTACAAAAGGGCCTTACAGAAACAGATGCCTGATGCCAGAGCCATGGGCTCAAGCTTAATGCCAAGAAATGTATAGTTATCCCCTTTGGAAAAAAACATGACCCATGAATTACCACATAGGTGGCAGGACAATAAACATCGAAAGTGTGATGAGAGACTTAGGGACACAAGTGGACAGTGGTCTCACTTTCGATAACCACATCGCCACAACAGTCAGGAAATCCTTCTATGTGGCACACCTCATCACTAAGGGCTTTTCATCCAGAAAAAAGGAGGTCGTTGTCCCACTGTACTCATCCTTCATTAGACCCATTATAGAGTATAATGCCTCATTTGGTATGTACCTCACAAGACATCTGCAACAGCTGGAAAGGCCACAGAAATGCCTCACTAAAAGAATCACAGGTCTAAAGCAGATGCCATATGCTGACCATCTAAAAAAAATCCAGCTATACTCTGTGGCATATCTTCTACTCAGAGGTGATCTCTGCTTAACATACAAGGCCATGTCAAACCCTGAGCTGTTGGACATGCTCCACTTAAAGAAACCCCAATCCCTCAGTGCCACACGCTCCAGGGATCTAAACCTTGTCATCACGATGAACAAAACATGCTGGAGGGATAGGTTCCTGACCCAGAGACTCCCCATACTCTGGAATAGACTGCCCATACATGTCAAGCAGAGCGCCTCATTGGCCCTCTTCAAAAAGAACCTTGATGATTGAATGGGAGATAGGAAATTCACCCCGGGGATTATGTCAGTCGCCCTGCTAGACAGGGGTCCAGAAAAGTAAATATTGTGGGAAGAACTATCCTGGGAATTGTTATGGCTAGGCTTGCATAGGCCCTAGGGCCGATAGCCTAGTACCAACCTATGAACCTATAAACCTACAGTAATCTACATGATATAAGCATGACATGAAGCAGGGATCATCGGTGAGTTATAGTAATCTACGTGCTAGCATGATGTGGAGGAAGGATCATCATCATCAAGCTGCAGTAATCTACAGGATATAAACATGATGTGGAGCAGGTATCATCATCATCATCATGCTACATCAATCTACATGCTATAAGCATGACATGGAATAGGGATCATTATCTAGCTACAGTAATCGACATGATATAAGCATGACATGGAGCAGGGATCATCATTGCGCTATAGTAATCTATGTGATATAAGTATAACATAGAGCAGGGATTATCACTGAGCTATAGCAATCTACATGATATAAGCATGATGTAGAGCAGGAATCATCAGTGAGCTATAGTAATCTACATGATATACGTATGACATGGAGCAGGGATCATCATCATCACGCTACAGTAATCTACATGATATAAGCATGACATGGAGCAGGGATCATCATAGTGCTATTGTAATCTATGTGATATATGTATAACATGTGTGTGTGTGTGTGTGTGTGTGTGTGTGTGTGTGTGTGTGTGTGTGTGTGTGTGTGTGTGTGTGTGTGTCTGTGTCTGTGTGTATGTGTGTGTGTGTGTGTGTGTGTGTGTGTGTGTGTGTGTGTGTGTGTGTGTGTGTGTGTGTCTTCGTTTTAAGTATTTTGCTTGGGAGGTTGTGTACATGCTAACTTGCACTCATGTACATGTTATCTTTTTGCTGGGGGGGGGGTGCAGGGACAAACACATGCAAATGGCTAATATTTTTGTGTTGCTTTTTGTGTATACTCCTGTCAGGACATCTGACATCATGACGTATGTACCTATTAGTAGTATTTTCATAATGTTACAGTGAGTACTGCCTATGTAGGAGCATGGCTGTTAACTTCAGTATTTTCCATATCAATAGGGATATGCCTAAGACACAAGTGGCTAAGCGCAGATCCAGCTGTAAGACTCAGTTTAATGAAGCTAGCAATTTAACAACATGAATATAGCTTAAAGAGGCTGATAATGAGGTGGTATTGCAGGCCCCTTGTCTCCATGGTAGCTAGCTCATTGCATTGCAAACTGCCAACAAGCATTTTCATGCCTATGACCGGCAACAGGTAGTTAACAATGTCAATGCCATGGGTGGCCAGGGCTGCAACTATGATATGGTCTGACACAGAAGCAGTGACATGATTTTTAATCATGCCCTAAGAGTGGAGGCTTTGGGAGCAGAGTGCTATGTGTGGTGGTCTGTCTGTAGTACCATGACTTGCAGAGAAGAAGTTTCTGGCCTTGTTCAAAGGCAGTTCCACCTCCTCAGATTTCCACAGTGCTGTGATGGATTTTGAGGTGGAAAGGGATAGACCCTAGATGATGTCTACAGGTGATCCCCTATGTATATGGTGGTATATATTAGGTTAATGACCACCAGGGTCTTTATAAGCCTAGCTGCACTATCCAACCTAGTTACATCCCATTGTGACATTTGCATCTTATTTGAGGGGGGATACGTTTGTTAGGAAGGGTATATTAGTTAGAAAGGGTATGTTAGTTAGGAGGTTGCTAAAATTTATGTGAGGGGGGGTGTTACTTAGGGAATGTTTACTGTTGGCATCTGTCTGTAAGAGACATGGAATCAGCCCTGGGATGAATTTATGATTACCCATCCAATGCTCATCAGGGAACATTTACTGTCAGACTTGGTCTATAACAGACATGGGAGCCAGCCTGGGTAAGAATTTATGATTTCTCATCTAATGGTCAAAGTTGCATTTGAATAGAGTTAGGGATGGACTCTGCTTTGCATCGATGACAAGCTTATTATGGTGATCTACTGAGACACATATCTGTCTCACCAGCATGTTCTATTTGTGTCACAAGCAAAGTTCAAATCCCTGGATCTAGTGTTTCTGGCTTTGCTCATTTTGTGGATGTGCAAAAGCTCCATTAGGACTCTATATAAGCATGCTTTTTATTTTAAGCACAGATCACCTCTCAACAACCTATAAGAGACCAAGTACAGAGACAGGTGCTAAGGCAATCTGCATAACACCATGTGTTAACATCTTGAATTCTCTTGGTGAGGAACCTCTGTGGACTTTCTAGCTGTTGCGTATGCCTAGTCAGGTACATGCTGAATGGGGCATTATATTCAATGATGTGTCTGACAAGAGATGAGCAGAGTGGTACTATATCTTCCTTGGATCTGGATGCCATAGCCTTAGACTGGGTGACATAGAGTGATTTTCTTACTACCTTTCCTAAGTGTTGGTCTATTGTTACTATGTGCTTCATTTGCATCTGTTAGCCACATTACAGTTCATAATACCTATTCTACCTCCTGCGTATAAGTAATTTTCGCATTAATTTGCTCCAACCACATGCATAAGGTATGGGCATGTTTACATTTAGTTATCTTTAGTAATAGTTCTAATTACGCACCATTTACATATGTAGCTGTGTTTCTTGAACATACTTACATTGTCTGGCATCTGTTCTGTGGAACTACCCCGTCTCATATTAGAGGATCCTTAGTCTATGATAATGATGGTGGAGATGACCAGTTACAGTCCAGGATGCACAGCATATGATGGACACAGGAAGTGTGACCCACACATCCCCTCCTCAAACTATGGTAACAGTCTGACTACGTGCACAGACCCATGATCTAAGACTGTGGTGGCTGATGGGACAGACACTGTAGATCAGGGAGGTGTGGTGGCCCCAAGTACATTTATATCAGAATCTGCCTAAGTTATCATGGGCAGGGGGTTCCACATAGGGGGGTGTTGGTAGTGGTGTTTTCAGGAAGTGTAGATACAGCCCTCCCTGTGAAGTTGGTGTGCCAGTAGTTACCACCCAACGTATGTGCCTTTGTGGAGGCATAGATGAGTGCCATCAGGGCCTCAGCAGAGGTTGTGATGGTCATCAGGGCAGTGCATCTTGACTTACAGGACTGCATGATTTGTGTGCATGACTCATTGGACAGGGTGAATGAAATACTGGACCATCTAGTGTCTGTTCCAGATCATCTGTTGGGGTGAGGGGGCTGTCCTTGAGGCTAGTCATCTGTCACATGCTCAGATGTTAGCCAAATGGTCTTGAATGGGTGCTGTCCTTCTCCTGCAGTGGTAGAACATCCACTGCTACGTTGGTTGTGGATGTGTCTACAACTAAGATAGGCCATCCATGTGGTCATGGCCTATCTTGATCAGGTGACTATCCTTTGGTATAAAAGTTTTAGTCATATGGTTTTAGATATCTGATGAAGTCTCATATCTTACACATAGAAATGAAAGCACACCAATTTTATTGAATTTTTTAAATTTAATTATTAAAGTAAAGGGTTTTAGCAGCCTGAAACAATTTTGTTATTTTAATGGTAGTGGTCATGCTGACACCTCCTTTAGCAGAAGTCAGTCATTTTCAGGTAGCACACTGATATCTGGCCAGGGGAGTTGAACAGTCAATGTGCCAATGCAAATTTTAGGAGAGTCAGTTCTCAGTTTATTTATTTAACATTTGTTTACAGGGAAAGTCTGACTGACTCAGAGCCCATTTTCAGCAGAGGCCTGGGGAGAAATGCACCAGACACATGTCTGTGGAAGGGAATCAGAGCACCTGGAGGAAACTCATGTTAACACAGGAAGGACATGCAGACTCCATGCAGAAGGCACCCCAACCGAGAATCAAACCAAAGAACCTCTTGTTGTGAGGTGATAATGCTAACTGCTGCGCCACTGTGCCACACATGGGTAAGGGAGTGCACAGGAAGCTGAATCTTCTGCCATGCATGCCTTGGACATGTCTGGTAGGCTACAGTACAGTATTAGCCCATGTGCAGAGACTGAGTCCCTGCAGACATACAATCACACCAGCACCACTGTCCATACAACATCTGACACATACAGTGCACCAGACACTTCAGCCCAACAATCCTCCCAACACCCCCCCCTAAACACTGATCATAAGTGCACTTATTCATTTTGTTAGATCTCAACATTCACATTTACATTCACACACTTCCCTGTGGAGGACATGTACTCCATTACCCCCCCCCCCCCACACACACACACACAACTGTGGTGATAATAACTGTGACTGCCATTATAACATTCTGACTTGGGCTGCCTATGTCTGATGTACAGAGTGGCCAGAAAATGCATGGAAAAGCACAGTCTGTTACTTTTGTATGCATTTTAGGTTCATCAGTGTTTACTAGGCTAATGACCACAAGGGCCTTTTTAAGCCTAGCCATGCATCCCAGATCTCTGATAAGTTCTGATACCCTAGATAAGTGTAAGCATGGGCCTGGGAGATGAACCATTTACAGGTTACCTATGTCCATTAGAGACATAGCTGCCAAACCAGGGATGAACTTCTGGTTGCCCATCCAATTGTCCAAGTTGCACTTGAATTGGGTTAGGGAGGAACTCTGCTTCACATGGATAGGGAGCCTGTTCCATAGATGGGGTAGTCTCCAGGATACATACCGATCTCTCCAGCAGGTCCTATTTATATCACAGGCAAGGTAAGTCTTTAGAATGGGTAATTCTGGTGCTGTTTCTTTTGTGCATATGCAGGAGGTCCATCAGATTGGAGTCTGACAATGCCCTATATGCCAGACATAGATCTCCACTCAAAAGGCTGTAGGAGATAGAATACAGGGATAGTGCCTTGACGCGGTCTGCATAGGATATTTTACTTACGTCCTGTATTCTTTTAGTGAGGAACCTCTGTGGATGTTCCAGTTGTTGGATATGCCTGGTTAGGTACATACCAAAGGGGGCATTGTACTTGATAGTTCTGATGAATGCTGAATACAGTGGAAGAATGACTTCCTTGGACTTGCCATACCTTTGTTTAAAAGTTGTGCAATATAAAATTATTTCCTCACCACTGTAGACACATGATGGTCAAAGGCTAGATTACTATCTATGTGTGCACTTAAGTCCCTGACTACTAGGTCAACTCTAAGGGGTGAGTTGTCAATATGATAATTACCAGGGATGGATGACTTCCCAAAGGATGCTATTATGCATTTCTTGGCATTTAGTTTTAGTCCACGGCTCTGACACCAGTTGTTTGCCTGTGTCAGTCCCTCCTGGAGAAATGAATGTAGTGTGAGATTGAATGACAGCTTCTAATTTGCAGTCATCTGCAAATTTAGTCAGCCAGAGACCACTGACATTGGCCTTGACTTCTGAGAAGTAAATGCCAAAAAGGAGCAGTCCAAGGACTGATCCCTGAGGAACTCCACTTGTGACTGGCCTCTTTGTAGAGGTGGACTCCCCAATTCTAACTTCCTGGGTCCTATATGTGAGCCAGTTGGCTATCCAGTGGCTAACATATGGGTTTTTACCTAACCTCTTGAGTTTGTCAAAAATGCTTGAGTGGGGTATTGTGACAAATGCCTTGGCCAGGTCAAGGTAGACACTGTGAATGATTTTTGCCCTCATCCATTGCTTTGGTGACCTTCTCAAAGAAGTCCGCCAGGTTGAGTAGGCATGATCTGCCCTTGATGAAACCAAACTGGGTTGGGTCCAGTGTTTGGAGGTTTACTAGGTCTCTGTTGATCATCTTCATGATAATTCTTTCCATGGCATTACATATAAGACTAGTGAGACTTATGGGTTTGTAGTTTCCAGAGTCTGTAGATGGCCCACCTTTGTGCAGAGGGCTGACTGATGCCTTTCTCCATTCATGAGGCCCTGATAGGTCATATTTCATGCTATTTAGAAGGCATCCTGGGATATTGTTAGGGGCCATTGATGCAATGTTCTTGGTCTTATAGAGACCATTAAGTACCTGTTCCCTAGTGATAATAGGGGGAGTCATATTTGATGATATTTCCTGAGGGAAGGTTGAGAGAGAGAAAAAGTTGGAGCTGAATTTATCTGCCAGGAGGTTTGCTATATCTTCTGGCTCAGTAAGGGTGACTCCATTTACAATGAGCTCTGCAAACAATTCTGCATTGTCTTTGAGGTTGTGGATATAACTAAAGAATGCTTTGTGGTAGTCCTTGGCCTGGGAGGCCAAACTTACCTAAAATTTGGCTTTGGTAGAATTTATTTGTCGTCTGTGTTGTTTGTTTAGTTTGATGATGTTAGGGTGCTACACCTCCTAATTTTTTCCATGATTTTCTTCCTCCTGTTATACATCCTAATGATTTTGTGATTCCACCAGGATGGCTTGTTTTTTTAGTTAGTTCTGTACTTCTTCCACCTGAGTACAGTTGCTGCTATACAGCTATTAATATGCTTGTATAGGGTTTCTGTAAACAGTTCTGCATAGGCAGCAGTGTTCTCAGGGTTTATGGGGGCTCGAAATTTTGCCAGGTTCTCACTTAATAGCAGGAGATTAACCTTAGAATAGATTCTGAATATTCCAGGTTTAGCTGGGGGTCAAATAAACACCTCTGCCATGTTTCAAACCTGAGCCCATCACACTTGCAGAACAGTACATTAACCTGCCATGCCATGCAACTCATCACTATTACTTGTGTGCATCTGCTAAAGTAATGTATATAGCATACAGCATAGGTTCCTCTTCTAAGTGTGCAAATGATGATAATTATGCCATGCCCTTATAGCATTCTGACTTGGGATGCCTATGTCTGATGCACAGAGTTGCCAGTCTATACTTCGGTAAGCACAGTCTGCTTTTTTTATGTACCTCTTACTGTCTGTATCTGCTTAGCTCTTATATATTTATCTATTAACACTATGTGCAATATGTTGGCTCTTAGCTAGTGCCGTGGCGTATTGTGCCTGCCTCCATCTGACATGATCATCCCCTGCTGCTGGCTCCTCCTGTGGCTTCTTGTCTGTCTCAGTTGCCACTGCCTGTGGTGCTGGGAACTGTGATCCCTGGCCACTGCCTCCCTGTTCTCTCTGCTTCCTCAGTTTTATATTATGTAGAATGGCACAAACAGAATTTTTGCACATGTGGCAGAATCATAATGCAGGGCTCTATAGATACACCAGGGGAGCAGAGCTGTGATATCAACAGCCCAATACATGCTCTATGATGTTTCTACTTTGTGAATGGGGCATGGTTTTAACCTTGCTCTGTTGGTTTATGTAGATTCCTCAGGGGAGTCATGAGACAAGGTTCTAGGGTATATCAATTATCCCTCACTATATGTCCATCTGAAAATTCACCCCTTGCAAACTGTTGGTAATGGTCACATGTGTGTCTTATGAGTGCATTGTGTAAACTGTTTAGATGGCCTGCACATATTTTGCATATGATATCCTCCACATTACAGACCATCTGGTGGCTGGTGAAGGTATACCCTTTTTAGCTGATGTTCCTCCTTCCCAGTTCACCATGTGGGGCTTTTATTTAAATGTGGGTACATCCTGTTGACCTCCCAGTACTTCAGGGGAATTCCCACATGATGTTGGCTCTGTCCTCTGGGTTATGTGGGAGACCCATATGCTTCCCCACATGCTCAGGTAAGACATCAAGGAAATGATGGAGTATTCTTAAGACAGATGTCTGAGATACTGCCAGTGTGTCCCCAGTTGATTGCTGAAAGGCCCCTGTACCTAATATGTGTAAAGACGCATATATATTAGTATCTACAGTAATGGGTACTCCTCAAATTTCACAGGGCTGCAGACAAGGCCCATCCATGTCCATTGTTTGTTGCATGGTGTACCAGTTCATTCAGTAGTTGTCTATTATGTTTGTGACATAGAGGCCATGAAAAGTTGAGCATGGTTGGAAGACCCAGTGCCTTCAGAAGCAATGTTGTGCACTTTTAGCAGCAACGGCTGCTAGAAGACCTCTATCACATGTGCTCCACCATGTGTTTTACATCATTGTCATATAGGGCAATTTATTATATGGTCATTAGCATTCACATAGCACAACTCATTATATGGTCATTAGCATTCACACAGCACAACTCATTATATGGCCATTAGCATATATCTTGGCTATGCCTTGTTTTCCAGCCAGCCTCATTGTTTTATTATGTTTTCTGAATCAGGCACAGCCTGCTTGCCCCTGTTTATTGTGCAACTTCGCTTACTGAGATGCAGCAACAGTTTATGAATCTGGTCCCATATCTCTACTTTTTAGCAAAGATTCTTGTAAAAGTAATTTAGTGTCAAATACTCAAATACATTTAAACCAAAAATTTCCTTTCCTGCAAACAACATAATTTACATGTAAATACAGCATTTTTACTACCATTTATGCATGTATCTTTGATATCTACGCATACGTGGAAAACGGTATTCTAACAGGTGCCATTTTTCTGTAAATTTAGAAGTTTTTTGAAACAGTAAATCATTCTCTTTTGCTCACTAAGTTAACAGAGTATGGCTTCTCTTCAAATGTGCTGCAATGGTTCAGAGGCCATCTGTCTGACAGAACATTGTCTATTTAGTTCAAATAATTACTGCAACTCAGATTAGGTTAATAAGGTTATACCACAAGGCTCTTTTAGGGGCTCCCTTCTGTTTTCTTTATATATTAACTGTCTTCCTTGGAACTTGTCCACTCTAGACTTAACATTTTATGCTGATGACAAAGTATTCACTGCTACAAATGAAGTTACCAGTCTCATTGTAATAACACAACTTTTCACTGATCTGGGACTGGCTGAACCAAACAAACTTTCCAACACTACCAAATGCTTTTTGTCACCTACAAAAGGTTAACTAAATTCACCATTCCTTTAATATTGGACCAGGAAGGAAATATTCTCTTCACCAAATATCACAAATAGTTAGGGGTTATCTTAGCTGACACCATTCATTTCAACATCATGTTAATTCCACTGTTGCAAAACTTTCTTCCCAGCTTAAAGTTGCATGTAAAAACCCAACCATTTTAAACTCCAGAATCCCATTGCTCTATTGCTGTTAATGTAATATTTCCAAGGCTGGAATATATTCAATCTCTAATTGCTCCTTTGCTGGCCATAATAGCAGTATTCTTTAAATAACAGGAAATAAAATATTGAGATTTATACACCTGGATAGTTAAAAATGAACATTGTTGTTACAGTATATCCAAGACTAAATGGTTCCCTATCTCTGGCAGGTCAGCCTGCCAACTGAATGCATTGTTGTTACAGTATGTCCAAGACTAAATGGTTTCCTATCTCTGGCAGGTCAGCCTGCCGACTGAATGCATTAACCTTCTATTACCTGATAGATACTGCCAGTGTTTGGCATGCAGGCTTTTTGTATACAAATCTTTCTATTTGTTAGGCAGTTATACAGGTCCCAAACTAATAAAATCTGCCGTCTTCTTAGCTTTCTGTTAGAAATCTTTCTTTGAGTTAGCTCCTGCTTCATAGAATGAACTTCCTTCTGAAATTACCTCTATCGTATACCTTAATAAATTAAAAAAATAACCCAAAGAATATCTTGCAAATAAATACAAATGCAACTGTTTCAAAAACAATAGTTAATGACAATCTCTCTCTCGAAACAATTGCTACTTGGTACATTTACTCTTTGTTGCTTTGCCAATCTACCAAAAGTCTATACTTGCACATAATTCTGCATTAATTATTAGTTCTCTTAAACTATTTCCCTCACTCAGTATTGCTGTTTATAACACTTGCCTATATTTTCTCTAAAATTAAGTACTTAATCTTCTATCATACTATCTTTGCATTTTCAATTTGTAATCTTTCTTATAGTCTGGTGACCTATTCACTTTGTAAAATAGTATTACATGAATAATTGATAGATATCTTACTGTTATGTTTTTGTAATTTATGTGTCTTGATTATGTCTTGCATTGATATGATTATTTTATGTGTTGTTGTTTTGCATTGCCTTGTGGCCCAGGATGAGCCTGAAAGGATTCCTGTACCAGGCCTTTAACCTGGTTAACAAATTTCAAGTAAATAAATCAAACACAAAGTCCCTGTAACTTTTTCTGCAGCCAGATTAACCAAATAAATCAAGTGAAACTATATTTTATTTTTTAGCTATAGAGACAAAGCATGCGATTAAACTCCTGAAGCATCTGTCAGAAAAAGTTTTCCCAACATATGACAACTTGTACAAATTATTCAGCAGGCATCTGTTTTTAAGACCACATGTGACATATATACAGATATTAACCTCTCATTTTCTGCAAAGATGCTGACAAGTTTGTAAAAAACTGCAAAGGCCAAGGGATGAGATATAAGGTATTCCTTTTATTACTGACCCATCCTCCCTGTTGACTGACTTGGAAAAAGCATTATGATCTTAATGCAGAAGTTAATTATTGAACACTAACGAATATTGAGACAATTAAGTAGTCATTCCTAGTATTAACATGATTATTGAAAAGGTGTTTGGCATATGGATTAAACGCTGGCTCTGATGGATAAAATCCTCTACAGCACAGACATCAGCACATTCATTGAAACCACCTTTGATTACATCTTTAAATTCCACTTTGTTTCATTTAACCACAACCAGATGCTATAACATAATGGAGTGCATGGAGTGAACTGAAGTTTCTGAAAGATCTTCAGGTCTTTTCAAACAGAAATGTAAGGAAAAATGTGCTGTGAATGGTGTGGTGTGTGTGGCTCTTACCCTTAGATATGACTCTTGTAATCATATCATCTGCACCACTTCCATACTCTGAGACTGCATATTCTTAAGAATCACAAAACTTCAGGTAGAGCAAGAAAAAAATCTTCAGGATGATTTTGTTAGGGGGAATGATAGCTTCACTCAGCACTATCTCATGAAAGTACTACAAAAACAAATCTGATCATCAACGCCTGTGTCAACATAAAATAAAAAAGTACCTCACAACTAGGCCTGTACTGATCATACTGTGGCTGATAATATAAAATGCTTAATGATCTTGCCATTTTTCCTCAACATTTCACTCTAGTTCGGCACATATTTGATATTTTTCATAAATATTCCAAGGCTTCTAAGTCTTATGACTTAGTAGCCTTGGCCAGTACCCTCCCTCATGTGGCATCACCCTTCTCCAGGATGGCCACACTAATTAATCCTGGAGAGAATTTATGGCAACCCATCAAGTCAAATGGGTTATATTTAAACACAGACAATAAGTCAAACTGCTTAACAAGCAGGAGAAGTACATTTCCAGAGGCTTTTGAGTTGTGTGGTTTTAAATTTATTCCTCGGCTGTGTTTTATTTCTCTGTTGGTGAAGATATAGATCATTGCCTCAAGTTTTAGTGGAGATACTGGATGTGTGAAGATATGTGAGGCTCAGTAAAACCAGAAAAAGAAAAATGAAAACTGGTTTGCTAAGTTGATTTGCAAGAAGAAAATTATCCAGTTCATATGTCAGCAAGAATTGAATACTCTACATATATGGAATCTTGTGGGTCAACTAGAAAGTCATTTATTGAATTACCAGCCCCTCACCCACAGATCTGTGTAGTCCATATCTCTCAGCTTCTTAGAACAAGAAATATGAACAAAACTAAATTGTTTGTGTCTTTCGGCTTTTCCCGGTTAGGGGTCGCCACAGCAGAACTCCGGTCCTCTAATGATTGGTAGTTGATTTTTACGTGCCGAGTTACCAGCCCTGACACACAACCTTCAACGAAGGTATGCCCATTCACACGTCTCCACGCAGAAGACGCTCTAGTTGTGAATCGAACCAGACAGCGTCTTACTGTGGGGCGACAACGCTACCGCAGCACCACTATAAATAATGGGGGAAAAGGTCCACAAATAGGGCCAATTTTAAATACTGCTCTTCCAAACTTAAAAAGTTGATAGAATAACAGATGTTGCATTAGCATGAGTTTTCTGAAGGGTATGAAATCTTAATCTTGCATGTCTGTCATTATTTTCTGAATTTAGTCCTCAATGATTTGCCAGTGACCTGCTAAAAATCACACTTTTATGAGAAACAGACAGAAATATGAGGTATAAATCTGGACAATCTGCAAAAATATGTATAGTTGAGAGGTATGGACTGTAGTCATGAAATGCTTCAAAACAAAGATCTGCATATATGTGCTTCTTGCTCCTAAATGAGCACCACAGAATATTGGCTGTTTTTGTTATTTAAGAAAGGGTGCAATTAATTCCCAGGAAGATGGTCCTTCATTGTAGCTGCCAAATGCTGCTGAGACACAATATGCAGATTTCACAGTTTAGCTATGACTGTTCTACCAAACACTGCAATGATGAATGAATTCACCAGATACAAAGATGAATTCCCTTTCTATGCAGTGCAGTAAACTGCTATTAGGTATACTAAATTATTTAGGAGGGAGAAAATTTAATTTACACCATTGAAAAAGTAATTTGTTTTACAGTGGAATGATCCTTCATTCATCTAATTGAAAAATAATCATCTCTGAGGGAAAAGTCAGTGATATTCTGACCTATAACCAATAGGAATTCTTACTCTTAGAGCCAATTATGACTTCAAGTCAGTTTCTGTATTTAATAGCCTGGCAAATACATATTTCAAGAACAACTGTGACTTCTCAAAACTTGTCACAGTGCACCATAATATGGTAGTAAAACAAGCAAGCAAAGCCCCTTCGGTCTTAGGCTTCAGAAGATAACAAAACTAAGGGTCTGGTTCTAAAGCTAGGACTATATCTGTACTGCTTAAATAGTACCATGCTGTGCAGTATCCTAATAACTAAAGCATTAATTATTCATCATATATTATACCGCTCACCTGTTAACTACATTGGTATGACATTGTGATATGTTGGCATAAGTTGTATCAGCAGTCTTTCTTTGATGGGCTAAGCTGGGGTCAAGACTGAAATCTGTCTAGGCTGCTCCTACCTACTAACCCTGAACAAATAGAAAAATAAGTGTATAAATAAATAATGTAGTCTTGTCTTCATAGCTCTTTATAATGATTGGACATTTTTCTGCTACACTAAGCCTCAGAAATCTTTGTTGGATTCACAATTTGTCTCCTTTGAGCAACACAAACCATTTATCTGCTTTAGACACTGTTGTTATCAGTCACAAAATGACTATATAATTAGTAAAGAATTTCATTATAGAATAATACATGCCAGAAAAAATGTTTCCAGTTCCTTAAAGAATATTTTACATAACCAAACCTAATGTCTCAGATCATGTTTTTAACTAGAGTTATACTGCAATTAGTCTTGCTTACTATGTCTTAGACTAATTCTAATTTGAATAGAGCATATTAACCTTATTTGTAACATTGTTTTTTATTTTATTCAGTTTTATGTTTATGCTGCTAAAACAGTTTACATTTAACAGTAATTTAATACCTTTTGACACACAGGGAAGTAATTAATATTTTCACAATCTGACATTCAAATACAGTGTCACGAAAATAATGCTGAAGTGTGAAGCCAAACACTTCTCTTTTGTTTATTTTCAAAAACCACATCAGTTTAAATTTATATTAAGATGACTTTCTGGAAAGCACATTATTGACTGCCCTCAAACTACACATATTTACCTTTCAGACTGCACTATTCAGATCATTATTTTTTAAAGGGTTATTTTTAGCTGCTAAGCCATATATTGTATCTAGCCCCTATGAGTTTTCTAACATCAAAGTGCATACATTTCCCGTACTTTAAGTCTGTAACTCTGCCCCACCCACCAATAAAGGGCATGCAACCATTTAGGGTTAAGTATTAGAATAAATTCCACTTTACTGAGGACCAGGATCTTTATAATGTTGGGGTCTTCTGAAATCCTATGAAGACTTAAATGTGAAGTCCAACACCATCTGATGCCACAATCTAACAAGTAAATCAAGTACAATCAGCCTAATAGGGTAAGTAAGACTTTCTGCTACTGCTGTAGTTTGTTTTTGTTTATCCTAAGCTTTAAAATCATTTCCACAGGGGAGTCTAGCAAAGGATATAAGTTGTGAAACTTGGGAGAAAGAAATAATTTAGAATATATATATACATATATATATATTTTTTTTTCAAGAAACAAACAGGGTTAGACACCTAGTGCTTGAACACTGGCTCTATGTGATGGTCACTGTTGATGTGATACCCCAACCACATAACATATGGGAAAAAGGGGGTTATTGCCAATGCTGATTGTGAACCATGCATTTAATCCAGACAAAAAAAAATAACTGTAATTAATTTTGAATGAGGCTGGAGGTCTGAATGTAAAATAGAACCAATAGATGTTTGGGTACTGACTTTGTAAAGAGAAGATATATTCATACATTATCACTTGAACAACAGGGTTCCTCTGAAAAGCAAAGGAAGACACTTAATAGGGGTTTTAATGGAGGTGAGCTGTGGAAAATTATAAAAAGCAATGTTCCTCAATCAGAGATTATTCCATTTCTGCTTCATAGTAGAAGCTTTATTATGAAAATCAAAATTATTAGCAGCAATCTAACCTTGTTTACTGCAGACTATCTCAAGAGGGAGAATAAAATTATTTGTGAAGGAAGATTGAATACATGAGTCCAGATAACAGCTATAAGCTGGTTCAGAAGTGTTAGAGAAGAGTTTAGTAGTAGATTACTGTGTCCCAATAGGTGTCGTACATTTACAGATAGTCATAGGTTCATAGACTAGTACTAGGCTAACTGCCCTTGTGGACCATTTTAAGCCTAGCCAGTTACCCCATGTGAGTATCAAACCCTGCACCTTGTATTTGTAAGGTAAACAACTTAACCATTATGCCAATCCCTGTCCATATTTATTTGCATATTAACAAACAGTTTCTAGATACTTTGTTTTATAAATCAAGCCATGATCTGAAGCTTCACCAGCCAAAAAAAAAAAAATAAAATATATATATATATATATATATATATATATATATATATATATATAGACATGCATGCAAAAAGTATAATTTTTATGAATTTCTAAGAATTATATGTTCATATATAATTTTTATTTTCATTGTCCAGAAATGTAAGGGTTTAGGAAGACTGGTCATTTAACCTTAAGTTATTAATTGTTTACTGAATGCTTCATAATGTTGACCCTCTTGAGTTCCAAATTCATATTAACCAGGTAAGAAGAATATTTAATGAAGATGTTACTATTAATGATTTATAAGAAAATACCATACTTGAAGAAATCCAAATAAATGGGAGCCATATATCTTGTCACAACTGATTGGATTGTGGAGTGGAATTAAACATTCTCAGTGTTTTACTAACTCGTCTCTCAGCCCTATGAGCTAAGAAGTTCTTAACAGGTTTGTGTTCATTTTATACATAGATAGATAGATAGACAGACAGACAGGAAGACAGACAGCTATAGATATAAGTCTCATATTCTGACCAGCAGACTCCATAAAATGATTCAGTATTTCAAAATAAGGCATATTTGATTACTAGGTTTTAAAGAAGTAATCCATTATGTCTTGGGGCTTTCCTAGCTTGATTTTTTTCTACTCTGCTGCATTAATGGCATTAATTTTCTAGAATACTAACCTGAGCTAAGAAAACACCAAGTACATTTATAGATCTGGAAATGATAGATTGCCTATAGTATTCTGTACACTTAATTTTGACAAGGCTAATGTTTTATTTTCCTTATATTATTTTAATACAGGCTGCCATTTTTTTAATATATAAAATTTGTGGGTTAGTCATGAAGGGATTGCCTGAGCTATATAGGACATGAACCATAAATGGTTTGCTACTAAAAATCCAAGTATTTGTACATTGAATATGCAGGATCTCAAGGTAGAAACATTGAAATCCACAACAATCAGGTACAACCCTGAAATTGTACAAAATCCCAAAACACCTACTTGTCCAAACACAGAAACAAGTGCTAACATGGGTCCTGCAAGGGCACGTCAAGGATTCAATATTGTGGGTTTCAGTTTATGTGAATTTTGATGTCTTTGCTTGAGATCCTGTATGTTCATCATATGAATACTTGGATTTTTGATAGTAAACTGTACCAGTGGTTCTAATAACATTACAAGGGATTATTTTGAATTGAGCTCCAGAATCCTCAGTTTCTATTAGATCATATATATTTCATTGGGCACGTGTCACTTCACCTAAAACCCATTTCACCTAAACTCATTTCATTGAGACCAAATCACCTAAAGTTCATTTCACCTAAAACTCATTTCACTGACAAGTAGTACAATAAGGCAAGTCAAAGGTATATGTCCTTATCCCCACTGTAATGCAATCTTGGAGTTAGTATATATATTAAGGGAGGTGTGGGGTGTGGGGGGCATAGCTCCCCACTTATTTTGGCTTCATGTTGTCTGGTTTTGTTTTACATTATTTGGTAAAAGACAACTAGGTGGGGGGCTGCACCCCCCATACCCACCTTAATGTATATTCTAACACCAGGATCACACTACAGTGGAGAAAAGGACATGTACCTTTCAATTGCATTAGAGTACTACTTGTCAGTGAAATGAGTTTTAGGTGAAATGAGTTTTAGGTGAAATGAATTTTAGGTGATTTGGTCTAATTGAAATGAGTTTAGGTGAAATGGGTTTTAGGTGAAGTGACACGTACCCATTTCATTACATACTTTTACTAGTAGGAGACCATGTATCTGAACAGTATGCTAGTATCACTCAGCAGAAATGTATGGTGTCATGGGGCTGATACATTTTATATTAATAATTAAAAAAATAAACTTCCTGCAGAATGTTTCAAATATGTTCTCAACATCAGTGCATAAATTTTAAATAAATATGATTTCATTTTGCTTTCTGGAAAAGTCATTTTTTTCTTACATTACCCTGAGTTTGTCTTTTCAGGATATCCAAGCACAGTCTCATGTTCAATAGTTGATATTTTTTTTTGCTAAAGATGATCAACATTTAACACTGAAATGGGTCAATATCAACATGAGATAATTTATTACCTGATATAAAGATTACTGGTCTAAATTTATTTGCACAAGAGAAAATATATATTTTTTTTACAATAATGCATAAGTCACAGTTGACTTTGATAATGTCCTAAAAGGTGCACAGGAAATATATAGTTTTGTTTGTAAGTCCAGGAGGACCAGGAATTATAAGTAATAATGTACTTTCAGTGTGTTTAATATCCCCCCACGATTATGTATGCCTAAGCATTGTTTATGCAGTAAAAAGAGAAAGGATAGAAAAGGGGAAGGTCAACACATCTTAATTAGTGATTATACTGGCTGTATAAATGTATGTGAAGAAAGGTATAGTATTGTCTGGAAATGCCAAAAATGCTTTTAGTGATTAAAACCATTTTTATGTCAGAACTTTTTAACATTAGTTACAAGGTTATAGGAATAAATTTATGTTAATTTAAATGTTAAAGCTTCATAGCTTTTCAGGATTTCCTTCAAAGTATATTTATTTTACACCTCTGAATATGCAGCAGGTATAACTGGTTTACAACATTTTAGTTTGTGTTAAATTAATGAAATTATCCTGGTGTTTTAATCTACATTTTGCTTTTGTAATGTTTTTAACAAGTCTTCACAGGATCTCAGAGACATTGTTTTAATTTACTCCATGGTTTTGTATTTCCACAACTATTTTCTCAATTTTTTTATGCTGCACTGAAGTTTGTGATCATTAGCTGAATAAGAACAACTATCTAGTCCTGTCAGAGTGATACTTCCAGCCAGTGTTGTATGTTGTATTCCTGGGAATACCTTGCATTGAATTTATATACTTTAGTATGGTCTGACTGTGCAGTTACAGAGAATAGATAATAGAAACAAGTTAAAAAGACAGCTTGAAAATTTGTGGGTTTCCTGGACAATAGTTTACAATGTACAAATTAGTGTTAGTCCTTGATGTAAGCTTGAGGTATGCACTACTGTCTGTGATGTGACAGCACAATTCAAGAAAGGTACATTACCAACAGCACTGAATATTGCAAACTGGAAGTGGCTCAAACCTGCATGTGCTACCAGGGAAACAATAAAGCACAGGACAATGCAAATGAGCAGCAACCCTCCTACCCGAAATTCATAAAGCAGACCTTTAATACTGGGGCTTGATGTGCACCATAAACTTATGGGTGATAACCAGATAGTGTGTCCTGAAGAGAACTTAAGTACCTCTAATTTGTTTTGCAGGAAAGAGGAGACATAACGTGCACTTAAGACTTCTTCCTGCATTGTTGTATACTTTCATACAACATTCTGCATACCTGGAAGTTAGACACCCCCTTAAATAAGGTATATTGCTTCCTAATTGCTACTCTATAATAAATGAGATATATGACAGAATGAATTACTTTTATCCTATGTATTGTATCCATAACAGTGCTTTAACTTATTTAATGTAACAGTTTTTCTGTATGTATGTATGGAGCTTTTCTCCCTGGGCCTCCGCTGAAAATGGACAAGTATTCGATCAGACTATCCCGGTCAACAAATGTAAAATAAATAAATATTGCATTATATTAACTTATGCATGGTGTAACATTGCATGTTAGTGCTGTTTTGAGTAGGGTAAAAGAGGTATAAGGGGTAATCTGTTATGCCATAGTACTCCATAAGGTCATTTTTCAATGTGTATTATAATAAGCTTTGCTAAGACATAGCATCTGTTTTGCCATAGTACTCATACAGTTGTTTTTAATGTATATTATAATAAGCTTTGCTAATACATTGCATTACTACAGGACTGTGGTAAGCAAATGCAATTGTCATGAATCTCAACCAATGCTTATAATTCTCATATCAAATTATTGTGTTTCTGAGAAAAACCTAATTTGTCTGTTGTAGTATGAATATTATGAAGAAAAGAAACTTGGATAAAAAAAGAATTTTAGAGAAAGGAATATAAAGAAATATCAGATGAAGCTAATACCTAACATATGAATGCACTGTGATGTACAGTAGCAATCAATTTTTCAGGATATACTTGCTGGATAAGTCATAAAGGGAAAAATAAGATTCTCCTCTCCTTTCATATTCAAAGCATGTATTTAGAAAATATACTGCATATTGAGAAAGAAAAGATGCAGTACTTACTACACTATAAGGACTACAGTACGTATTACTCATATGGCAGATATACACCTCAGATATAGTAATTCCAGGACAGAAAGAAACCAGAAATAGCCATCACTTCCCTAAATGTATTTATATGCTCAGTATCAAACGTTTTTCTCCATAATCTGTGAGTGCAGACTTTCTGTACTCCTATAAATGCAATTACTTTTATTTTAGAACCTAATATTCACTTTTCAAAATGAATGTTATTTGTGATGCTAACGGTGCAACTTATTTCCATGACATTCCATTTTATGTGTTAGTCACATTGGTGCAGAAAGCTGGAGGTTCTACTCCCAATCCAGGTAGCTGAAGTGCTGACACTGTAGTGGAGCTTAAGGGGATACTATACTCTTGAGTGTGCCATCCTTCTGATCAGATGTTAAACCAAGGTCTGATCTGCTTGAGCTGGTGGTAGTTCAGGTGGATGGAAAAGATCCCACAGCATCTATCGAAAAGATTAAGGTCCTTATTTCATATACACATTCTTATATGCATATTTACAAAATCAATACATGCAACATAAATATATACAATGCTTTATTTCAAAAAGAAACAAGCACAATTTTTATCAATCCCAAACCTTTATCCCACAATTTATTTTTTTTATTTTCACAGCATTCCAACCATCCTGTATTTGATTCTATAATTCTTTATACCTCATATTCGTGTAATCCAAATTATACTAATTACCATCCTATCCAGCTCATCACATTTTCTCTTATCTTTAATAATACGCATGCAGTATCTTAGCCATACTAACATCATCACAATTACTTTATTTAAATTCTTTTCCACACAAATCCCATATATCTTTTACTCTACAACTCTTTATAAAATGTTCTATTGTTTCCTCACATTACATTTATTATGCATCCTGTATGTAATCTGCTTCTATTTTATGATTGGTTTAAACTGATTTTTTTCTAACATTAATCTCCATAAAAATCATTAATTTCCAAATCTTCTTTAAACATATCTAATCTTTCCGTTGTAGCCTAATGTATTCTCTTTTATTTTCCCACGCCTTTACATAATAAAACTTTTCCATTATACTACCATACAATTCTTTCCATCTTTTAATTTTTTCTCCTCAATTTAAATCTCATCTTTTTATTATCTCATAATACTCTAATTTATATACTGCTTCCCACTTACTTTTTTGCATCTTTTTCAATTCCCATATCCCAATATATTTGTACTGTAACAAATTTCCAACACAATCTTTTTCCTCATTCCTTATTTTAAATAATAAAGAAAGAAATGTACAAATGTAAAACAAACAACAGGATTATTCAATCCCAAACCACAGTATCCTTCCTTACAGTGCAGGCTCTATTAATAGGATTCAACCGTTAACCCATATAAAACTGAAAATAACCCACAATGGCTCTTTTTCCACATCTATTGGTAACAAAAACACCTCAAAAATAGCCCAATTTCGCTACAATATATGAATGAATCACATAAACCTTCTTAAAATAAGATAACTGACAATTCTTTCACATCTTAACTGTTCTGATTTCCAAAAAAAATCTTCCTATTGTTTTAACTATTCCATAATCTCCAAATCGAATCCCTAACAACTTAATTTCTGGCATAGGTAATTATATTCCTGCAATTCTTTCTTACTTTTTATCCAAAACCCCATATTATTCATCTGCACCAAGTTTAGTTATACTCTCTCTTATTCTTCCTTTCTCATTTGCAATAATTACTAAATTATCTGCATAAGACATATACACATGAACATCCAGTCCCTGCAACAAACTTAACCTCCCCCACAGTTACTGTTATTTTTTCATCTCTATTATTATTACATTTATAAATAAAGCAAATAAAATAGTACTAAAAGGGCATCTCTACATTAACCCCCTATTTACCTTAGTTTTGTCATTAAGCTATCCATTCATATCCAGTCTCACATATGATTTCTCATATGCAGATCTAATCAAATTTACAAATTTATTATTAAAATCATAATCTCCAACACGCTTTTATGATTGATTGCATCCTATGCTTTTTGTCTGTCACATACAGCTACCTTATCATGTCCCTTTCTCATTTTGATATCATTTACAACTTCCCTCATAATTATCAGTATATCCTTAATATCAATTCATTCAATTCCATATACATCAGTCTTCCATAACTTGTAACACCATCTTACTCATTATTTTTGTGTTATTCTCATAAAAAAACGTATAACCTTTATTATTAAGATGTATATCTCCAGTTTCTTATCACCATCCTTCCTCCTTTCTTATATATAAACCTTACTATACCTTTATATAGCTTCTCATTTGTAATACCCCTACAAGTCAACCATTCATAATTTTTACCACCCCCATTTCTTTATAAAGCTTATACCCTAATCTATTTGTTCCTGGTGAAGGAAACTTTTTTATTCCTTTGAAAATACTTTCATATTCCATTATTCCTTCAGCTTTATAAACATTTTCCCTTCCGTTACTCACTAACTTTCCATACCTCATCAATCATTGGTCTTTTTTTCTAAAAAATTGAGACATTCTCACTTTCTCTTGCAATAAATACTTATGACTAAAATCATTGAACTTATTTTTTATATTCTTTTCATTCAACTTTTTTCTCTTTTAATCCTTTCCTTTATTATACTGTTTCCTAATATACCAGAATCTCCTCTCTAATCTTATGTACTCCTTCTTATACATTCACAATGCAACATATATCTAAATCTTCATAAAAACTCATCATTGTTAAATGTTCCTCCCACAAATCATCTATCTCCTTTCTAACCCCCTTCTCTTGCACAACTTCTCCAAATCATCTCTAATTTCTTTTACATTCTTTTATTAGTTCCTCACTGTTACACACTTTTAATGTTATAGCATAATGATCATAAAAAACAAATATTAAACTTTTCTGCTCTTATTTACTGCAGATCTTCTGATACATAATCTCAATTTTAATAGTAATCCTCTTATATTTATAACCTCTTTTCTTATCTGCCTTATCCACCTTTATATCCACAGTTAAAATTACAACTCCTAAATGAGCTTACATCACTTGAAAAATCTAAAAACACTCTCATTTAGTTGCAAAATTTCCTATCTGACCACTATCAATGAGTCAAACGGCAAGATGAACTTTCATCTCCTCTTCCCATTACAGTAGGTGCTCCACAAGTCTCAATTCTTTGGCCTCTATTCTTTACAGTTTGAACCAATAACCTACACAAAGCTATTAACCTTTCTTCCATCATACAATATGCAGATGACTCCACTGTCATCTGCGCCACACCTACTCTAAAACGACTACAAGACAATACTCAAAAATCTTTTACTTCCATTAATTCTTTCTTAGAAAAATACTAGTTCATCCTTAATCCCAACAAAACCAGACTAATGCTGTTCCCTAACCAATGTCACAAAACAAACTCCCCTTACCATGACTTTACAATCACCTCATCCAATCACACTCTAAGGTTGGGAGGTTGGCATAATGGTTAAGGCATTCACCTTGCAGACACAAGGTGCAAGGTTTGATTCTCACGTGGGGTAACTGGCTATGCTTAAAATGGCCCACAAGGGCAGTTAGCCTAGTACAAATCCATGAACCAATTAAAAAATCAGACTTAAGCAAACTTGAATCATGCTACCATAAGATAGCCACATTTGCCCCAACCTGCCTGATAGAACCCATCATTGTCTTGCTCTGAAACAACTTAAATGACTAAAGCTGCCCAACCTACAGATCCTAAACCAACTTACCATAGCCCATTCCATAGTTTACCTTCCCGACAAATGTCCATCCCTACAGGACCGAGTACAAACCCATCTACAATCCTCAACAAAATTACTACTTGAAGTTACAAAATGCAGCAACAGCTTTGGAGACTCACTATATTCTAACTACGTAACTAAATGATGGAACTCCACTCTCCAGAAAATACTAAACACAGCAAACCTAACACATTTTAAAAACTACTAAAGTCCCACCTAAATGACAGCTGGTTATGCTCCTGCTCCTCACCAGGCTGAACCCACTTCTCCCCTCCTCACCCTCTCTCTCTCTTCCTATTCTCCCCTCTCACCATATCTCTATGCTTACTGAATACCTTACTTACTCCTATCCTCATGCTGTCTCCCCCTATTCTCCACTTTTAATATATCTCTATTTGCTTACAGATCCTATGTGATTATAAGTATAACAACATTAAGCATAGCAATTTACAGTATCAAACAGGCACATCTGAGACACTACTCTGTTGTATATTAAGCTATTTTATCTCTGAGACACTACTCCACTGAATAATTTCTTGTTATTAAGTGTAACTACCAACATATGATCCTGTTAGCTTTATTACTAACTTGAACTGTGACAATATGTGTTGCTATGTGATTATTACTATAATTTCTCTGGTTGTTTCATTATCATTTAAAATACTGACTTATGTTGTTATTATGTGGAGCTTTTCTCCCCTAGCCTCCATTGAAAATGGGAACATTTGGCCAGTCGGACTTCCCTGGTAAACAAATGTTAAATAAATAAAATAAATAAATGTATGATTTCTCTGCCTATTATCAGACATAGCACACCTGCCTGACATGATAAAAAAAATCCACCACTTTGATTCTAGACTTTTGTACCAAAACTACAATTTCAGAATGTACATCCTTTTCAAAAACTCCATGTAACCCCCCAATATAGTATGAACTTGTTCCACTGTTTTTTGTTAAAAAAATTAATATCCAATAAATATATCAAATCACATTTTTGTCTCTTACACCTATTGGCCACACTTAATCTCTTTTTCATTAGTAATGTTTTTAACATTCAAATAAATTAATGTCAAATCAGCCCTTCCTCTTTTGCACACACTTTGTTTTTTCATTTGTTTTACTTTTCTTCCCCTCACCCATTTATCTATAGTACCTTTTCCTACATCATCTTCTTGCTCCATTTCCACAGCTTCTTGACTTAAACTTTCTGACAAATTAACATTTTCATTATTATCTTCCCCTCCATTTTCTACAACATTACAGCCTCTTTTTCATCATTCATGCTTAACTCATTCCAATCCTGTTCACTTAATAAACCATCTTCATTTTTTCCTGCCCCTCATTTTCAATGTGCTCCATATTATGCTCTAACCAAAAATGCCTCTTTTCACTACACTTCCTGCATTTCATTAAACATACCTTTTTTACATGCTCTATATCCTCACATCAAACACATTTACTTTTCAGTTATCAATTAAACAATCCCTTGAACCCAACTGAAAACAAGTTTTAGGTTGTTCAACATAAGTTAACATTCCCTTTTTTCACTGATAATCACAGGACTCAGCAAATGCATTATTTTCCCTCATTTAATTTAAACATAACATGATTTCCAAACTCCCATTCCATAATTCTTGATTGTAAAAATATTTAGCTCATTTACAGATTTACATTGCTGCTAAAATATAACCTTATTTCATTTTCTTTTACATCTGCTGTCTGAAATTGTAAATTTAGTTTTTTCCTTAACATCTTATAATTTCCCCTAACCACATAATTATTCTGCAAAAATCTGAATGATTTTTTTCAGACATAGTAACAAACTTTTCTACAATTTGTAAATTCTCAAACGTCAATTCATAAAAAAATTCTGTTTTTTATGTACAAAAGCTCTTACTTATTCAGGCTTAATACCAAAATAACTAATGACATTGTCCCAAATATAACATCTGTCTATAGATTCACATTTTTGACTTGATTCATACAACAGTCTTTGCTCTTTAAAAATTTATCAGACTTTGTAATACTTACTGCCCTTTGTGCTGCCACAGCAGCATAAGAATTTGTAGGTTTTTTTTTCCAGAATATTTTCTGTTATGGTACCTTTTCAAGAAATAGAATTGTAGCTCTTTTCCTTCTCCCTTCCACTCTATCAGAAAAAGTATCCACAAATATCTTGACATCATCATTTTAGCATTTGGGTGCAATATCCAGCCAGAAAACTGCCATATCATCTGTGGGTTCTATCTCATCCATCATATCACACAATATTTCATTTTCTAATCCACCATGCTGCAACTAAATTATAAATATGTGTTGTAGTCCTCTTTCTGCACTACTTGTATCCAGTATACAAAAAATTTGCTCTTCCTGCTCTCCATCTGCTATTAGAGATAAAAAAAAGTCTGCACCACGTGCATGCCCTGAGTACTATCCTCTGTCTCCTCCATAACACACCATTCTGGTCTATTTGACATGGAAAAGAGTATGGATCCTTTATTTAAAACAACAAAAAAAAAACATTATTTGCACACTTACAAAATTACCACATACACAAGCACACACACACACACACACACACACACACACACACACACACACACACACACACACACATATATATATATATATACATACATATACATTTCTATTTTTCCTATTTATCATTTTTCTTATAAAATTATCATTGTTATTCTTTCATAACTGAGCCCCACTCTTTCTTCTACAACCATAATCTAATTTTTTTGCAATATATCTCCCAAAATCAATTTCTTATTAAACAAAATTTCATTCAATTTTTCATTCAAAAAAATTTCATAAAATACATTCTTATTTACCCTTCTCACATTTTGTTTCTTCCTGTTCCTATAATATCCATACATAATCATATTCATATCTACATTGTTTATGTCATTAATATTCTCAAACAAATTCTTCACATAACTTTTCAGAGTTTCACCACTCTATTACATTTCAAAAAAACACACTCTTTTTGTCTCTTCCCTCCCATCCCATCACCACAAAATAAACATACTGTTGCAACTTTCTTTTTATATGGCATATTTCCCTTTACTGATAACTTATTAATTACCAGTCTCCATAGGAAATCCTGACACTCTGTCTAGGTACCCCACTTTTTCCTTACTTTATAATGGCTTTAATCAGTTTTTCTGTAAGTTTTCCTATGGATTTATATAATATTGTTTCATTGCATTATTATACCACATCCTTCTATCTTTGTATATATCATCAGTGTTCATTTTCCATGTTAGTATTTTTTCTTAATAATTTTTAATTTATTCATTTGCATATTCTTCTTCTCTTTTTCTTATTCTCATCTCCCAGAAATTTTTGTACGCATATTTAAACATTCTCACTATTAATTTCTCACTCTCTTCCTTTGCCCACTTTAATACTCTATTCAAGTTTAAAGAAGCAGAATAAACAGCTGCATTTAGTATCCCCAGTCTTCCTTCATCTTCACTCATATACATACACGTCTTTTCACTGGGTTTAATCTTGAACCCCATATGAAAAAAGACACCGAATGTACAAGTTCCTTTTCATATTTTCCTGGGCTCATAAGAACATTTGATATATATATATGCTATTTTTCCTATTAATACAGAATTCACCTGATAAACCTTTTCCTGAATGCTAATCTATAAGTCCTTTACAAAATACATATTCCTTTCATTTCTTTTACCAAACCTCACATTCCATAACTATATAATTTCCCAAATGTTACCCCGAGCAAAGCCACTTCATTCATTCAAACATACACATTCACAGTTTTCACCAAATAACCCAAACCCTTACTTTTATTTAAATCTTTATTTAAGGTCATTCTCATTTCCATTAAACACCTATTCAGACAAACTAACACTTCTCTCATCCATATTTTGTTCTTAGAAACTACAACTGGGTCTATATCAGAACACCGAAAGTTCATATTTTCAAATGTTCTTACATCGACCCCTAATCAGCGAACACTGACAACATCAAACCTTCAGAACAGCAAATTTTTTTGTAGGAAAAAATTTGCTATTCCAAAACACATACACACAACATAAGCACACCAAACAAACAGCAATCCACACACATACACCCAAAATCTTACAGCTAACCCTACACTAAACTGTACAAACACCACTAACTATCCACTTACCTTAACCCAAACCATAACCATAAGGTCTGTCACTATCGCACACTCACCTCACCCGCGCCCTAACCCTAACTCACCTAACCCGCCCTAACCCTCATGTCCACACAATCGCACATGTACCTCCCTCGCACCCTAACCCTAACTCACCTAACCCATGCCCAATCGTACACTTACCTAAACCCGACCTGTAACTTTCCACCACAGTGCTGAAAATAGCAAAATGACAGAAACGGACAACCGAATTCTTTCCCTAGGAAAGAATTTGGTTATTTATCATTTCGCTATTTTCAGCATTCGCTGAATAGGAGTCGATGTAAGAACATTCGAAAGTATGAACTTTCGATGTTCTGATATAGACCTACTACAACTATATCACTTACATGTGTCAAAACTACTGGAATTCCCATCTCCTTTTGTATCATATAGCTAGCATCTTTCATTTTATAATCTACTTCACTCACTATTGTATTCATTACCAATGCAAACAATATTTTACTCATGGGGCATCCTTGTCCTATACCACAATTCATGTGCATTTTTTACTCAGCCACCTATTCACTAACATCGTCACTCTTTATATAACATATGCACTCTGCTATTACCTAGTCTGTACGTCTCCATAACACCCCACAAAGTATAATTTTGTACTGCATTAAATTATTTGCTTATATCACCTACCTTTGTTTCACATTCTCCCTTTTATTTATAGTATCACCCACAATTTCTTTCACAACCAATAACAATTCTTGACATCCATTCCCTTTTTATTATTTATTTTATTTATTTTATATTTGTTGAGCGGGTTTGTCCGACTGGGCTACAAATGTCCATTTTCAGCGGAGACCCAAGGAGAAAAGCTCCAACAAAAAATAGAAATTTTACATATTGAATACATATAGAAATACATTCATCAGTACCACAGATTACTGCATTACAGTGCCACACATTACATTCATCACTACCACACATTATTGCATTACAGTGTCATGCATTAAACTGTGGCAAGTGAAATACATAGAAATACATTCATCAGAGGGATACATTCATAATTACATATTATATACATAATAGTGCAATAATTACATAGCTGAAATATTTTACTAGTTATGTTTGTACAGTGATGTACCAAGAGGAGAAGATAAAGTAGTAAGTTTGTTTATTGAAGGGAAGGAAGAGAGAAGTAGAATGTTATAGGGGAGTGTTTACGGGGGATAATTACATTGGCAAGTCCATTTTTCATGAAGGTATTATTTTTGTAGCGGTTTTGAATTGTGTGTGATGTTCAAGGAATCTTATATCTAGTGGTAGGCTATTCCAGACCTTGAAAGGGTTAAAGCTATAGACTAGGTGACCCATTTCTGGGTCCTTGGTTTGTAGATTTTTAGTAGGCCTTGTTCAGAACTGCAGAGTAATCTAGTGGGTAGGTAATGAGAGATTACAGATGAAATAGTTGGACAGAAAGAGGGTTTGTAGAGAATGGAATGAATAATCTGAAACTGATTATACTGAAGCAGGTTAGGTAATTCTAGCCAATTTAATTCTTTAAGTGAGAGACAGTGATGGCACTTGTAAGAATTTTGGGCAGCAAATCTGGCAATCCTGTTATAAGTTGTTACTAACTTGTTTAGTAGTCCAATGTTGAGGCTGGCGAGAATATGGGAGCTATAAAGTAAAGTGGGTAAGAGATAGGCATTTGAAAGGGTTAGTTTTGCTGTTTTGGTAAGATATTTTTTGTTTCTATAGAGGAGGCCTAGCTTGAGATGTGTTTTTTGGATGCAATTATTGACGTGTAAATCAAAGGCTAGTCTGTTATCAATAGTAACACCTAAGAGTTTTGTACTGGTGTCCACCTGTATTTGAGTATTATTTTGTGACAGAATGGAGAAGGAAGATTTTACGTGGTTAAGGTTTTTAGTGAGAAAGAGTAGTAATTTGGTTTTCTTTGGATTAAGGATAAGTTGGTTTTCAGATAGCCAGTTTTCTACAAAAAAGAAGACTGTGTGTCTGATTTTAGTTGCATATTGTATCAGTGAGGATCCAGGACAGGAAGAGTAGAGAAGGTTGGTGAAGATGTTAAAAATAAGTGGTCCAAGGATGGAGGCTTGTGGGACACCTGTTTTAACAGGAAGAAGAGGGGAGAAAGCTGAGACCCATTTGACTGATTGGAGTCCATCAGAGAGATAGCTGTTAAACCAAGATATGGTGGATAGAAAGAAGTGTAAGTTTGCTAGTTTAAGGCGAAAAAGTTTATGAGAGACTGTATGAAAGGCTTTAGAGAGGTCAGTGAAGAGACAGGAAATAAGTTTGTTACTGTCTCTAGCTAGTGATACAGAGTTTAGGAAAGACAGGAGAGCTGTTGTAGTGCTGTGCATGGGACAAAAGCCATGCTGGGTAGGTGTGAGTAGATTTTCTTTCGGAAAGTAGTGTAAGACTTGATTTTGTATACATTTTTCCAGAATTTTGGAGAGTGGTGAGAGTATGGCTATGGATCTAAAATTAGTTATATCTGTAGAGGTTCCTTCTTTGTGTATTGGAAGGGTGTAAAATTGCTTCCAGATGGAAGGGACTGTGGATTCCGTAATAGCATGGTTTATTAGAATAGAAATTGGGAAAGCAAGAACATCAGCAGCAACCTGAAGAAATGTGGAGGGAATGTTGTCTATGGATGTGGAGCAAGGTTTTAATTTAGATAGTAGAGTTAATATAGTAAGGTGAGACAGGTTTGAGAGAGAAGGTAGTGGTAGGGTTTCTACTGATGAAAGAGTTTGAGCTGTTAGGTCTATTATTGTTGGTGGGATGGTTTGTGTCTTGATTTAGTAATTTGGATATTGAGTCTATAAAGCAGTTGTTAAATATGGAGGCAGTTTCCTCGTGTTTTGTCAGGAAGAGGGTTAGGAGAGGCTTGCGTACCTGAGTGTAGTATTTGATTTACAGATTGCCAGAACTTTTTAGGGTTGGATTTAAAGGTAGAAGATGGATTATTATAGATTTTTTTTCTTATCTTTATTTATGTGACTTTTGGCAAGATTTCTAAGTTCTTTATATTTCTGGAGGTCTGGTCGATGTTTAGTTTTAGTCCAAATTTTCCATGCTCTTTTTTTTTTTTTTAGTAGTGCACATGTGTTTACGGTCAGCCATGGGGCTATGTTAGACTTTATGCGGACTGTTCTAAGGGGTGCCACAGAATTTAAAATACTAAAGAAAGTGGAGTTAGGAAAGTGGACAGCTTCATCCAAAGGGAGTAGTTTTAAAAGATTCCAGTTCACTTTTGATAGTAAAGATTTGAGAGTTTCAGGATTAAAGTTTGTTAGTTGTCAGTGTTTGATAAACCTTTGAGGTTTAGCTTGATTGGATGTGTATCTTAGTATTTTTACTGGACAGTGATCACTTAGGGAATTTGGGAGCATTTCAGGGTTATGGTATTTGGAAGGGTGAGAGACAAGAATCCAGTCAAGGAGAGATAAGGCTGCATGGGAGTTATTGAAATAAGTGGGATGAAAGATGAGTTGACTAAAGCCGTAGAGATTAAGGTGCTGTGAGGAGTTTTGAGAGGAGAGAGATAGCCAATTAATGTTGACATCCCCAAGAATGATAGTTTCATTTGGGATGTGTTGAGAGATATGAGCAAGCATATTTTCCAGTAGGGGGATATTATCACCTGGTGGAATATAAATTGCTACAATGGTGATAGTGGAATGGCTATTAATATTTAGGTTTACAGATAAAAATTTGACTGGGGAGAAGGCTTGAGATGTAAAAGTAGAGTTAGAAATGGTAAGGTGGTTAGAGTGTGGGATAGCAACGCCTCCACCTTTCCTTTTTGGTCGATCAAGACGGTGTATACTATAGCCAGAGGGAAAGATCTCTATGTCTTGGTGTTGGGATTTCAACCAGGTTTCAGTCAGAACAAGAATATGAGGAGTATGGTGGGAGATCCACGCATGTAGCTCACTAACTTTGTTCAGAATACTCCTAGTGTTTATTGAATAGAAGGAAAGATGTTTGTTTGGGAGATTATTAAATTTGGGATTAAGAGGGCTAGCGGTGGACTGTTCATAATATCCCTCACCCTTCCTTCCGTTCTCCTCTATCTTATTCTCTTAAAAATATTAAAATGTGTATTATTTAGTGTCATGGGTCTCCAATTTTTATTTCATTCTTCTTCTTTGTTTTACATATAAATTTAATGTCACTACATAACTTTTCATAAACAAAGCCATCCTTCAACCATTCATTCTTTACATTTACGAACTACTTTCTTTGTCAATCCATTACTTTCTTGTACATTTCATAGCTTATACCATCTGGGCCTGATACTGAATCAACATTTAACTTTCTTATGTATTTCATCCAATTCACTAACATTAATTTATTTTCCAATTCTTTCTGATGTTGAATCAGCATTTACTTGCTTATGTATTTCATCCAATTCACTAACAATTTTTTTTTCAGTTATTTCGGATATTGAATCAGCATTTACTTTCTTATGTATTTCATCCAATTCACTAACATTAATTTCTTTTTCAATTCTTTCTTAACTCTTTCTAGAATATTTTACTTTCTATTCCCTCTTATTTTCCTCATTTTTTTACTCTTATAAATATTTTCCACGTGCTTTTATGTTCTTTTTACCTTTTTTTATTTCCCTCATTTTAGTAATATCCTCCTTTACTAATTTGCTCAAATGTGCAGATACCTCCTCCCTTCTCCCTTGTAAATAATATCCCTGCCTAAACAGTAATGCATTATTTGTTTCTGGATTTATTTTTCTAGCTCATAATACTCTCCTGTATTATTCTCTAAATTCTCTTATACATTTCTGTACATTTTCCCATACTTCATTATTTCTTTGTTTCTTACATCATATTGCCACTGGAGAAAAAAACATGTTTTATACTTCTTTTGAAATTCAATCCATCATTCAGAACAGTTTTTATTGAAGTCCTTCGTAGTTATATGATTCCTCCATAAATGCAATACTTCCCATTCTTCAGTTTCATCCTATAATTTCTCATGTATTCATTTTATTCCCTTTTCTAATTTAGCATACTCTCTTTCTTCCATAACATCCATCCATATTGCTAAATGGTCTGAAAAACCTGTCACATTGTATCACCATATGCTATCCCCAAACCTTCTGATAATGCAAAATAATCAATTTCAGATCCCTTATATAAGTCCACTGTCTTGATCCACAGAGCTAATTTATCATATTTTATTACTTACTGTATTTTTACATCTTTCCCTTTCATTTTATATTTCCCCTTAAATCACAGTTAAAAGTCCCATACAATTATAATTTTCATGCTGACCTCCACTTAGTCTAATATTTGATGAAATAGATTATTTTTCTTTGCTAGTTACATATGCACATACTGCTATTCTGTAAACACAGTCTCTCCTCCTCACATCCACAACAGTTAATCATTGTTATATAATTCCAGAAATGTCATCAGTCCATCAGTTTCAAATATTGTCACATAAAGTCTCTGTCTTATTTTCACAAGTTGTCTTCTCTTCTTTTTAAAAGTAGATTACTTACAGTTTGTTGCTCTTCTCCTTTTTGCCTGCCGTCACTGCATCATATTTTAGTTACTGCATTCTTTGCTGCCACACAACCAGACACCTTATCCATTTGTTGCTGCTTTCCTCTTTTACTTTCTGTCCCTGCTGTATAAGTTCTAACTGCTGCATTTTCTGCTGCCACATCACCTGGTTCCTTTTCCACATTACCATCCTCAGCACTTGTGAAAAGGTTATCTGCTATCTCACCCCAAGATGCAGCAGAACTGTCACCTGTATTATCCCATTTGATCATTTTTAACACAACATCATCTACAAGTCCTCCTGACACTAGTTATGTTATCTGCACAACTTCAACAGACTCACTTACTTCCTTCTCCATGGAAACAGCTAAACACTGCACATTTGTAACATGCAGCCCACAAAGGAATCTTTATTTACACTCTGAAGCTCAATATCAAACAATTCTTTCCACATTTTCACTTTCCACCTCCAAACTCTATAGCATTTCTATCCTCCTCAATGCTACTAATTCCCTTTGGCATCTTCCTTGCTACTGTAGCAGCCCTCTGGCACTATCTAGCAATTCCAAAGAGTAGGGAAGTTCCCAATACACTGGACAAGTTTCCCCTAGTAATAAAGATACCACCTTGTGTCTCTCCTGAAGAGAGACCACTGCCTTGATGGGACTTACGCAGTCGACAAAGGATAAGTATATAAATAAAAAGTAAAATGGTAGAATTACTTTTTAACTACTGTTATTACATGATGACCAAGTGTGTGGAAATTATCAACTTATATTCCAAGGTCCTTAACAACATCCTCATTTTGAAGCAGGATGCTGAGTGTTATTTCTCAGTTTCTTTGCATAGCTGAAGAAGCACTTATAATTGTTCTTTACTTCAGATGCTAACCTAAGTTTATGGGCTGCTTTTATAAACCTAATAGCATTTTTTAAGTTTTAGTCATATTTCTGATATTATAATCAAATAATAAAACCATCTCCTTAGGCAGTGATACACACCCCGATCCTGGTCTTGACTCTTTTACAGAATCTCCCTCTCTCATTCTTAATACAACTTCCACTAAAACTCTGAAAAATCATCTCCATCCACATCTGTGGTTTAAGGTACTTAATTCTGCTCTTGGATCACCCACTACTTCCCTGAAAGTATCATTCTTAGTAAAACATGGCCCAAGACATACATAAATACTCTGAATTTCTTTCCCCATGCTATAGTATCATTCTTTCTGCCAAGTTATATAAGATAACAGGTGGTGTCTCTATCTTATTCAAAAACTACCATATGGTCTCCCTTCTATCTATTACTCCATGAAATCTCCATTCTGCTGAACTCTTGCTCTCCCACTGCAAGCTAAACAACCATAAATGATGCGCCATCACTCTTTATATTTCCCAATAAATAACATCCCTTTTCTAAAAGATATTTTACAGTGGGCGTCAAATATCTATCCCAAATTAAAATGTTATACTTGGTGATGTCAATATTGACTGGAAACCATATCAAAAGATTTTCCCTCCACTAGAATCAATCTTCATGGTTTGACACAATTCGCTACTTCTTACATTCCCTATAAAAATATACTAACACTGGTACTATTCTGGACTGGATTATTGTCTCTAACCCTAATATTCACCATTATTCCAAAACATTCCCAGAAGCTCTCAGCAACTACCACCTCATCCATTTTCAAAGAGGAATAACCCATTGTACCAAAGAGTATATCTATAAGGAATGCTGAAACCATACAAACTTTGATTCTATGAAATTTGACAATATATTTTCTTCAGTTAACTGGTCCGTGATTTCTACCTTGTCACTAAATGATGCAATTTTAAAATTTAACTCAGTATTTCTAGATGTCCTTTACAGTCTTGCTCCACTCAAAAGAAGGTGAGTTAAATCTAAACAAGCATTTTAACAATCTCATTCTATCAGAACTCTAATGCATAAACAGATATAGCATGGGGAAATTGTCAAAATACAAAAATCCCCAGCCCACCTTCAATCCTATAGACAGCTTAGAAACCTTACAAGACAGGAAATGTATCCAGGTGCAATACCTTACCAGAAAACTGTAATTTAATGTGTAGGTTCTGCTCATCCATCATGTCACACAAAATTTCATTTTTTTAATCCACTATGCTGTACCTCAGTTATTATTGTGTAGTTCTCCACTTTCTGTACTATTTGTATCCAATATATAAAGATTTTGCTCATCCTGCTCTTCATCTGCCATCACTGATCCCGTAAAAATGTCTGGACCATATGCATGCACTGCAACACTGTCATCTGTCTCCTTCATAACACCCCACAAATAAATTAAAAAAAGTTCTTGGTCAGTTGTAAACAAAACCATATACTCTGGCACTCCTAGTATCCTAACCCCATACCCAGATATCACTCTCCTAGAAATTACAACTAGATTCATCTTTCATTTCAAAGACTCTCTTGCTTCCCTTACCCCAAATTGTACCAATTCAGACTCTTGATCTACTGAACCTGCGCTCTCCAAAAAAACTACTTTCACTTTAAAATCTGTCCCCACCTCCTATATAGAACTATAACTGTTTAAGGTTAAGCCCTTCTAAGCTTCCACAGATAACCTGCCAACAGAATTCTTACAACTACATGCCACCTTCTTTGCTTATCCAGTCGCCATCTTGATCAACAGATCTATCCAAGAATCACATATCCCAACTCTCTGGAAAAAAATATATCATTACACTTCACAAAGGGAGTAATGCTACTGAAATAAACTCCATGCCCATTACTATCTTGTCCCTTTATCAAAATACTTGAAAAATTCATCCAAAAGCAACTAGAAGAAAATCTACTGCAGAAAAATATTTTAACAACCACCCAACATGGTTTCTGTCCAAATCACATTACAACAACCACCCTAGTTTCCTTTTTAGATACCATCATTAAGGCCAGAGGTGACAATAACCTAGTATCCTCCCTCTTTCTGGATATCTCCAAAGCCTCTGACACAGCTTCTCACACCAAACGTCTCACCAAAATGTCTGTTCTTGGCCTGTCTAATACTACACTTAACTGTTTCTCCAGCTACTTATCTAATCAACAGTCCAAGTGGCTCTCTTCTTTCCCTCCTTTCCTCCCAGTCAGTACCAGAGTTCCACAACTCTCCATACCTGGTCCTCTCCTTTCCAACATCTTTATTATCAGTCTATATACATCACCCCTACAATCTGCAGTTTTACAATATACAGATGCTACCCTGTCATCTGACTGTCTCCCCATTTACAATCCATCAAGCAAAATGATTTCAACTCGATTGAAAACTGGTGCACTGAAACCCAAATTCTCCTAACCCCTCTCAAAAACAAATTTCTGTCATTTCTCCCCAAATCTCAACATGACCTATAAAAATCTTCATTGTATCCTGTCTCAACAGCACTGCAATACAAGTTATACCATATACCAAGCTGACATTTCATCTGCACATACAGACATAACTCATCATAAACTTGGTATGGTTTACAGATCAAAAAGCCTCCTTATCAACCCCAGCAGAGTCACTCTTGCAAATGCTGACCTCCTTCCTACTTTACTGTATGCATCTCTCATCCTCATCTACATACAGTCCACCTTTAATGCAAAACTTGAGCTTTGCTATAACAAGGTATCCAAATTTGTTGTCAACCAGCTTTATAACTCTCATCAGTGCTTAGCCCTAAAACATTTGAACTGGCTTCGTTATCATCTCATGCTCAGATTTCTCTTTGGTCATAAATGAAACCCTCGTCTTGTCCAACAACCAGCATTATTCTCACACACTACCTACCAAGCCTCTCTCTTCACTCTTCAGAACAACATGTCCTTGAAATTTACAAACCAAAAAAGTCCATAGGACAATGCCTTTATTCAAACTCAGTAGCTAATCCTGGAATTCAGTTCCCAATGTTATTAGATCAATACCTAACAGTCATCTATTCAAAACATCTTTGAGATAATTTTTCTCAACTCCTTGCTATGTACATGCTTAACGTGAGGCTAACATTTTCCTGTTAATTTCTTCTCTCTCACCTTCCTGCTTTTACTCTCCCTACCTTCTACCTTTCTCCAGTTTTTCCTGCTACCTCTCTGCTACTCCATATTGCCCATGTCTAACTAGAACTTACCTGTCTGACCTCCCATTTCTGATATTTATGGGTAATTTTCCTCTTTAATCTTATGCCACCTGCAGTTCAATTATATACCATTTGATTGTTTTTTTCTCAATTACACATAAATGTCTGCACACAAACAGTAATCAATTAGTGCTTTATTTTTTTTTTTCTCGTTATCAATATTTTTCTGTTTTTCAAATCCTGACTTCTTATTGTTTTCTAAAATTCACTATATGTTTATCAAATGTAAATTACTGTCCCTATTCTCATTTATTGTACTTAGCAACTGTTTAATCATGTTAAAAATTGAGCTGTGTCTATGTCACTATCATGTTAAAATTGTACTGTGTGTAGTGGAGCTTTTCTCCTGCACTTCCACGGAAAATGGGGTCTATGCCCAATCTGACATTACCTTTAAACAAAATTGAAATAAATAAATAGATAAATCATCATCATCATCTTCTTTCGGCTGCTCCCATTAGGGTTCGCTACAGCGGATCATCTGTTTCCATTTCTTCCTGTCCTCTGCATCTTGCTCTGTCACACCAACCACCTGCATGTCCTCTCTCACCACATCCATAAACCTTATCTTAGGCCTTCCTCTTTTCCTGTTACCTGGAAGCTTCATCCTTAGCATCTTTTTCCCAATATCCTCAGCATCCTTCCTCAGCACATGTCCATACCAACGTAATCTTGCCTCTCTGGCTTTGTCTCCAAACCTTCCAACCTGGGCTGTCCCTCTAATATACTTATTCCTAATCCTGTCCACCCTCATCACACCCAGTGCAAATCATAACATCTTTAACTCTGCCACATCCAGCTCAAACTCCTGTCTTTTAGTCAATGCCACTGTCTCCAACCCATATAGCATAGCTGGTCTCACTACCCTCTTGTAGACCTTCCCTTTCACTCTTACAGGTACTTGTCTATCACAAATCACTCCTGACACTCCTCCACCCACTCCATCCTGCCTGTACTCTCTTCTTCACCTCTCTTCCACACTCACCATTACTCTGAACTATTGATCCCAATATTTAAACTCATCCACCTTTGCCACCTCTAGTTCTTGTATGCTCACCATTCCTCTATCCTCCCTCTCATTCACACACATATATTCTGTCTTAGTCCTGCTGACCTTCATTCCACTTCTCTCTAGAGCATATCTCCATCTCTCCAGGGTCTCCACCTGTTTCCTACTCTTACTACAGATCACAATGTCATCTGCAAACATCATAATCCACAGGGATGCCTGTCTGATCTCGTCTGTCAACCTGTCCATCACCATAGCAAATAAGAAAGGGCTCAGAGCTGATCCTTGATGTAATCCCACCTCCACCTTAAACACATCCGTCACTCCCACAGCAGACCTCACTGCTGTCACACTACCCTCATATATATCCTGTACCACTCTTATATACTTCTCTGACACTCCCGACTTCCTCATACAATACCACAACTCTTCTATAGGCACCCTGTCATATGCTTTCTCTGAGTCTACAAAAACACAATGCAACTCCTTCTGACCTTCTCTGTACTTCTCCATCAACACTCTCAATGCAAACATTGCATCTGTAGTGCTCTTTCCTGACATGAAACCATACTGCTGATCACTAATCATCACGTCCCTTCTTAACCTAGCTTCCACTACTCTTTTCCATAACCTCATGCTGTGACTGATCAGTTTAATCCCTCTGTAGTTACTACAGCTCTGCACATCACCAATAAATAAATAAATTAATTAATTATCCTTGATAAGATGGTTGGAGGCTGGCGTAATGGATAAGGTGTTTACCTCACCTTTAAAAGGTACAGAGTTTAATTATCACCTTTGAAGCAAAATTGACTAGACTTAAAATAGCCTTGTAAGGGTAATTAGCCTAGGACTTTAACCCCTACCATTCATTTGCCAGTTATTTCAAAATAACAGGTCATCACTGCACTCTCCAAAGCTAGAAACACGGCATCAATGGGGCCTGGCAGAATCCCAGGGTGCTTGTTAAATAGCTTAGAACATGACCTAGCAGACCCACACAGATCTCTATTTAACTGCCCTCCCCAAACAGGCTTTGTCCCAGTAGAGTGAAGGACAGCAACAGTCATCCATCTGTGCAAAAAGGGACACTTAATGGACCCAAGAAACTACAGACCCATAAGAGTGACTAGCCTCATATGAAAGTCTATGGAAAAGATAATCATGGACCTGAGTAACAATGACATAGCAAATCTCCAGACTCTAGACTCAACCCAGTTCAGCTGCATCAAGGGCAGGTCCTGCCTGTTCAATCTGGTGGATTTATTTGAGAAGGTCACCAAGGCCATGGATGAGGGTAAATCAGTGACTACCACCTACGCTG
>NC_056748.1:124249120-124251620 GCF_019279795.1 Protopterus annectens | reverse complement strand
CAGCAATGAAACAGAAAAAGGGAAAATGGGCATCCAACAGTAGACTTTTGTAGAAAATATTAGGTAAGACATTAATGTGAAGCTATGTTTTTTTTTGTTATTCATTAACAGGTGTAAGGTGTTTTTTTTTCAAATGGTGTGGGACTTGTTAGGGAATCTAATGACACTATCAGTCATAAATATTCATTTACTTAAATAATGAATTTGTTGGACTTCCAGCTTCATCTTGCTTGGACTAATGTAAATAATTACTAGGCACTGACACCATGTAGCCAGAACTTATTCAATGCCAGTTTGATGTTTCTTCCACTTGAAAGATGACTTGTTACAATTAAAATGTTAGTTCTCCATGACATATTATACGCATGCAAGCATTATTACTCACTTCTCTATTCTCATTTATCATATTTTGAAATGAAATGCTTCTTAAACGACTTCATTTTTTTAAAGTATCATGCAAGAGCAGTACTTAAGTGTGGGCTAAGCTTTCCATGCTGATACATGAAGTGCGAGTCAGCTGTATTCAGGGTAGAATTATGTTATATGGCAATATGGAAAACATTGCATACTGTATGTGAAGATATGTGAAAGCTGCCTGCCTAGCTAGATAGAATTTTGTAGATAATTATATGTCATTGTAAATATGACTATAATTCACAGGCTTGTCCTGTTAAAATGTAAGAAAACTGTGTTAAATGTTGAACTTCAAAAAGGTAACCACAGTGCACTCTGCTGGACGAAAGCTGATAAGTCAAGTATTGTATGACTGTTTGATCTCAAGACTCAGAGACATAATGTTTGGATTGAGGAATTCCTTCTATTGTTTTGAGACCAGTGTTAATTGCAAGGTTTTACACGTATAATGTATTTTATTGTTATGGCCTCCTGCAGGTGTACATTACAAAAAGAAACGTAAATTCTGAGTTTCTGTTAGCTTGGAAAACCAGAGAAGTGTCAAGAATGATGTAATGTGAAGCAGTACTGTGTTATCAATTTAAGGACAGAAAGAAAATATAGCATTTTGTATTTGTCTTCAGAAATGATCACTCACCAGCACTTGCTTTGCTCTGTCTGTATGTAAGTAGGATCTTATATTTTAGTGTTTCTCTTAAGGAATAGATAGAAAAAGGTAAGTTTAGACTAGTTGTTTTCTATATTTATGTCAGCCTATTCTACGGTATTATTTTAAGCATTTTCCCTTTGATTTCTGAACTCTTGACTAGCACTGTGTTGAATTGAGAAGATTTGTCTTATGTTTTTATTATTTATTTTTAAATAGTTTTAAACCTTTCAACTGTGGCTGTTTTGTGTAGAGATAGTTTAAGCTCTAGAGTACATTGCATGTATATAGTGATACTGTACAAAGCCACTCCATATAAGCCTTGTTGTTCATCACACTTACTAATTTGATAATAATATTGCACAGTAATAATTGGACAACCTTGGGTAAGGGTCTTTTTAGTAGCTGATAAGAGTAGTTGGTGGCAGTGATTGCTACCTTATAGCCTAGCAGGAGGGGGCATAGCTGGAGAACCTGTCTCTGCCTTCCCCAAGAGTGTCTGTGTGTTTGTATATAAACCAAATCTCAAAGTGTGTGTGTGTGTGTGTGTGTGTGTGTGTGTGTGTGTGTGTGTGTGTGTGTGTGTGTGTGTGTGTGTGTGTGTGTGTGCGTATGTGTGTGTGTGTGTGTGTGTCAACTACTTGGGCAGGGACATGAAGCACTGGTTGGACAGAGAGGGCACTGGAGGTTTTGGCTTGAATACTCGGCTGAAATCAGTACCTTATAGCTGTGCCAGCAGGGAGTCTTACTGGGGATCTGGAGAGAAAGGGAGAAACCAGCTCCAGACTGACTGTGATCTCTGTGTGCTCTTAAGGGAAATTGTACTTTACTGTGTGTGTATTTGTTATCCTTCCCAATGTGGATGCCCCTCACTGGTGTTAGTGGTGAAGAATGAGGTTTCTTGATTACTGGGCCAGTGCACTGGCATCACACGTTATGCAACTCTTCTCTGTAGAAAATGCCTGAGGGGATGATACATGATGTCAAAGCAAGACTAATGTTAACCAGATGCAGGGTGTTTCATGTGCAGTTGCCTTGCTTATAATGTCTACATTTTCCTGTGTAGATTTGGGAATAGCTAAGGTTTAGGAACCATTTGTAGCTCAACTTGCATTTAGGCATACAACTGTTATTACATTCCTTATAACTATAGCAGTTAGGTTTCTACCTGCATTTCATACTGAAATTTTAAATAATGTGAAACTAAGATAATGACTTAATTGTACAGAGGGTACCACAATTTTGTCATCAGAGCTGTTAGGTTACAATTGCAGCAAGTAAGGCATTACTAAAACATGAGATAGCATGATATACTCCCCTGCTCCAATACAAAGCCACTAATTATTCTTTGTTTATTTAGAAAATTAAAAATCAGATTTACCAAAATAGAAATTATCTATTAGTTTTACATGCACATTGTAGATTCATACAGTCATAGGG
>NC_056748.1:124221620-124246620 GCF_019279795.1 Protopterus annectens | reverse complement strand
AACAATCATTGGCTTTCTCTAATATTGAGGAAAAGATAGAATGTATGTAGAAATGTTTAACATTGTAGTACATTAGAATACTATGTTAAAAGCAATAATTAGAAAGTAGAGGACATTGAACAGGTGGTATCCAGAAATTCATGTGCTACATTGCTCCTGCAAAGAGAGTTTGGAGCTTGAAGAATGGCTAACTGAGTAAGATTACAAGGAAGAAAAAATGTAACTAAAATTGTTCAAGTGTGAGGACCACCCTACGAGTAAAACCCTATGACTCTTTGCTGGTTTGGAAATACTTGAAGGGGCTAATTGTAAGAAATACATTATTGGCTGTATTGTCAAATCTTGGATTAGATTGAGATGCTATAAATACTGAAAGAGTACACAGCGTTTTTTTGAATAAACTCTGTTGCTTTGAAGGGTTCCAAGACCAAGTATTATCTTAATATATTCTGTTATTTTTCCCTTTCTTTCCCCTGGTTGCAGTTAAAATTTCCTGCTGTCACTATTGACATATGTACTTACATAATTTTTGATCTATTCAAACAACTGTTTGCCCTTCACCCATACTGCTGTCTTTTTCTTTTTTTTTCCCCTTCTTTGCTGCATCTGGTATCTAGCAAGCAAAAGCATCCATTTTTCTTTTATTTTTTACACCATTTCACCACCACCAAACATGTTAAATCATTTCTAAAGCAATTTGCACTTACTGGTAACATTCCTATAGCATCCCTTTATTTATTTTATTTATTTATTTACATTTGTTTACCAGGAAATTCCAGCTGGACACAGGTCCTTTTTCAGTGGAGGCCTGTGGAGAAAAGCTCCACAGAACAATAAATGAGCAGCAGAGTACATGAAGAACAACTGAATATACATACAGCAGCAAATAATACACACTGCAGGAAACATTAGTTATACATACAATATGAAACATAGCAATGAACAGATATACCAATATCTAGCTAGACGCTAGGAATAAAGGTAAGATGTACATACAGATAGTAAGGTAGGATGTATATACAGATAGTACTAAGCTCAAACAGATACTGTTCTAAACTCATATACCTAGATCTTATATACAAATATTGCACTAAACTCAAGCAGATATAAAGTAGAAGCTCCACATGAAGGTGGGACAAGCTAGGAGGGCTAATGGGATGAAAGGGGAAGATAGAGGAGTAAGAGAGGAGACTGAGTGAGTAGTATACGTGCTAGTGAGAGGAAGCCAGGTGTAAGTCAGTTGGATATGCATTTAGAGTTGAGATGAAGTGATGTAGTTAAGCATGTTATAACAGGTCTGAGAGATTGAGTGAGGAGGGAAGGGGAGGGTAAAGGATGAGCCAGAGACTGCAGAGGAAGGAATGCAATGATCAGATGGTGTGAGGCACGGTGGCTAGGGGAGGGGAGAGGAAAGCGAGGTAAAAGGAGGGTTACTAGTCAGGATTGGTGCATGGGCATAACTAGTGACTTTTTAAGTGAATTTTTAGTGCAGTCTTGAAGTGATTTCAAGAAGGTTTTGCGGTTACAGAGTTGGGAGGGTTGTTCCATAACCTGGATATGATGCAGGAGACTAATGCTTTTCCCGCTGAGTTCTTGAGTTTGGTCACTAGAAGTAGATTTTTGCTGCTGGAGCATAGTGGTATAGTAGAGCAGTAGGGCTGGAGAAAGTTTTGAGGGGATGGGACTTTAAGAGGATGGTTTACTAACTTGTGGGCAAGGGAGAGTTGATTCAGGTCAAGAAGTTGAGGGAGTTCATGCCAGCCAAGTTCCCTAAGTGAGATACATTGGTGGCTGTGATAAGATGCACCAGTGGCAAACTTAGCAATTTTATTGTAGCAAGCCTTGAGCTTGTTTAGGTCTGTTTGTCTAAGGTAGGTAAGTATAAGAGAGGCATAGAGTAAAGTGGAGATTAGGTGGGAATTGGCATCAGAACTTCTGGCTGTGTTGGTGAGGAATTGTTTGTTTCTGTACAATGCACCTAGTTTTTTTGTGAACCCTTTTTATGGTAAGAGAAATGAAAGTGTCAAATATGAGATTGTTATCAATCTCAACACCAAGTAGTTTGGTGTGTTCTATTGGGGAGATGATGGTATTGTCTTTGGCTAGAATATTAAAGTGGGGGATAATTGGGTTAGATTTAGTGAGCTGGAAGATAAGGAGTTTAGTCTTGCTCGTGTTGAGTAATAACTGGGCATTAGATAGCCAGTTTTCTACAAGTATAGTTGGGGCTAAGCAGATGAGAGTGGAGTCATCTACATACTGTATAAGAGAAGCATGCTTGGTGGCTGTGAATAGATCATTGGTGAAGAGCGAGAATAAAAGTAGAGGAGATAGGTCATTATGCCAGACAACTGATTGTTGGCGGCCAATTAGGTAGTTGTGAAACCAATCAGTATCTGATTGGGAAAAGGATAGGTTAGTGAGAACAGAGATTAGTAATTTGTGTGAGTCCATGTCAAAAGTCTTGGATATATTCAGAACTATAGCAGAGGAGAACAGGACATTATTTTTATGATGAAGGATAGCATTAGTGAAAGAGATCAAGGCGGTAGTAGTGCTGTGGCATGGCCTGAAGCCATGCTGGATGCTGGAGAGGAGGTTATTAGCTAAGAGGTGGTCTAAGACTTGAGAATGGATGCATTTCTCAAGTATCTTGGAAAGTGGAGAAAGGATGGCTATGGGGCAGTAATTGGAAAGTTCAGTGGAGGAGCCACCTTTATGGAGGGGAATGATGTGGGATATTTTCCACAGTGTGAGAACATAGCTTTCTGATAAGGACCAATTAATTAAGATAGAGACTGGATAAGCTAAAGCTTTTGCTGCTGTGTTTAGGTATTCAGAGGGGAGATTGTCAGCTGCAAGTTTTGTAGTCTTAAGTTTCAATAGAAGTTTTTTTTTATATAGGAGGGAGGTACTGATGAAAAAGAAAAGAGTGTGGGCAGAGTATTTGGTTTTGATGTAGGGAGGGTGGGTAAAGGGTTGTGTTGTTTAGTCAAAGACAGAATGGTTTCAGTAAAGTGTTTATTGAATGAGTCAGCAATACTGCTGGAGGAAGGGGGAGTGGTAGGTGGGGGGTGCCTACTTCTCCTGGGTGGAGAATGGAGTTTATTGTGGACCAGAACTGCTTAGGGTTGTGATGGAAGGAGTTTAGGGCAGACTGATAAGACTGGGTTTTATCTTCTTTTATTTGTTTTTGACCTTGTTGTGCAACTCTAAGAATGACTGTCTAGAGGAGGGTTTTTTGTTAAATGTCAGTGCTCCCAGGCCTTATCTGTGATCTTTCATTAGTGCCCTGGTGCTTTTTTGTAGCCAAGGGGAGTACTGTGTTTTGACTCTGGTATTTCTTATGGGGGCATGTGTGTTTAGGATGCTTATGAAGGTGCTATTGAAGAAGTGGATGGCTTCATCCAGATTGAGATACTTTAGTGGTATTCAATCACATTTTTGAAGGGATGAGATAAAGGAGAGAGCGTTAAAGTTTATCCTATTTTGGATTTGCCTATAGATGATGTGTTTAGCACAATTTAAGTGGTGTCTCAGAAGGAATGTTGGAGTGTGGTCACTAAGGCTGTCTGGTAGACAGCCAGCTAAGTATGAGTGAACGTCTTTATTGACTAATATCCAGTCAAGAGTAGTATGTTTGTTAAGAGTTTTTATTTATCCGGGTAGGTGACTGTATTAGTTGGGAGAAACCATGAAGGTTTAGGTGCTGGGCTGGATGATTGTTACTACAAGATAGCCAGTTGATATTAAAATCACCTAGGATTATGGTTTTCTGGGATAGGGAATGGTTAGCCCAGTTTAGGAGGTTTTCCAGGAATGGGATGTTTTGGCCAGGTAGGAAGTAGCATCCTATGATGTTGATTGTTTTATTTAGGTTTAGTTTGAGGTTGGCATACAGGATTTCTTCATTTCCAATATGGGGGCAGATGTGTTTAGGATCTAGATGTTGAGGTGGTATTTAAACATTAGAGCCACACCACCCCCTTTCTTAGATAGTCTATCTACTTGAAGAATTTTATGACCTGTTGGTTGGGAGTATTTCCTCACTTTTGATGTGAGGTTTGAACCAGCTTTCAGTCAGTATGCGAATATCAGGAGAGTATAAGGCTATGTTGGCATTTAGGTCATGGGTTTTATTAGTTATACTTATGATATTTAGACTCATGAACAGGAGGTCAGATGGCTTTCTGTTGGATGTTAGTTGTGAGAAATAGCATCTATTAGGCAGATTTTTAGGTGAGGGGTTGGTAATGGTAGGACCAGGGTTAGGGTGGATATCACCACTGAAGACTAATTTAGATAGGGCAGTAAATTTATGTTTTATAAGTCTGGTAATAAACCTGTCATATTTTAGGGATATTTTTGTTTGAATGCAACAGGTGACTGGTAGTATGGTGGGTGCATTGGGATAGAGATTGTGATGGTATGACAAGTGTAATTAGTAGGTGAGTGATGGATAGAAGTGACAGTAAGGGTGCAGTGATAGTGGTGAGGTTTGTCTATTATGGAGTTCTGGTAGGATGTAAGGTGTGCAAGAAGAGTGCAGGTAAGGACTGTAAACACATTAGGTAATAGCATGACTGTATCAGATGAGCAGTTATTTTCAAAGTGGTTGGGGTACTGTGGGTGGCAGAGGAGATAGTTTACTAGTATTGTTCTGATTGGCTGCTGGTTATTGGGAGGGGTTAGTGCTTAGAATAAATCTAGATGTAGTGGGGGCCGGTGAGATTATGCGGCAGGGTGGGGTGCGAAGTGAGCCCATGCTTAGCACACGTGAATGGAGCAGGGTTTAAACCCCTCCAAGCTGTGGATCACCAGGTGGATCTGATGGCTTACCAGTGAGCAGAACTCAACTGCTAATGAGCATTTGTGTCCTGATGGGAGACTAGTAATTTAAAGATGGGTCCATAAACAGCAGGAATCTAATATAGAAGGGTGTGAACCAGGTGCAATGCAAAGAAACCAGCCAAACCACAGAGGCAAGCAGTGAAAAACAATCAATGAAGGCCTCAGAGAGGGTGTGTAGTAATACAAACTCTACTTGTAAAGTGAAGTAGAGAAGAGACAGCAAAGTTTATTAAGGTTGGGAGTGTGTCTTCACAGTGACTTGCTTATCAATAGCCAGTTTGTGCACAGATTAGAGTACAGAGATACATTAGCAATGAAGGGTAATTTTTATACATTTGTATAAGTGTTTTACTTCCACATCTTATTTTTTCTTTTCTTTCTACGTCTCCCACCAGCTGATTGTTCACTATTTTGTTCTTCTGCTGTCTCCAGTAATCCCCGCTTGTCTTCACTTTCTAAAACTGTAAATCTGTTTTTTCCTGTATATTAATAACCTTACTTTGAGCTGTTATTTCTCCTCTATCTTTTCAATGTTTAACTTTCCCTCAGTAGCTCTTACCCATACCACCTTCTCTTTCAACATCTTCTCTAGTAATATTTCCTACTGTTTGCCTTTCTTCTGAGCTTTCCTCTTCATCTACTATTTCCTTTTCTAATATGGGACAGTCAGAACAGAAGCATCCAAATTCTTTACATTTCTACAAAAAAGCTTATGTTTTTGATGTATGTCCCCTCTCACCACACTGGCCACACCTTTGTTAATTAACATTTCTTTCACTCTTCTTTTATGCTATAAATCCCTTCTCCTACCACTTCATCAAAATGCTTTCTCCATTTTTTTGTAGGGTTTTCGTAAGTATTTTATAGTAAGTATTCTCTATTTTTATAGACCTGCAATTTTTTCATTTTTTCTTTTATCCTTTAAGCATATAAATGTTATCACCACACCATGTCTTCTTCCATTATACATGCCTTCATCCTTTCATTAAATGTTTTAAAAAATCTCTTTAATCTCTATTAATTTCCTTATGATGCTCATAATTTATACCGTGTATCCTGGTACTGAATTATTTTCATTCCCACATAAATAACATATTTTGGATTTGCTCCCTACCCTACATATATTCTCTTACCATTCACAATTATTGTATTAATTTTCCCATTGTTAACATCCATTCTTACCCACACTTCCCACCCCCCAGTCCATATATTTCATTCATCATTTTTAATTTCATGTACTTTACTACATTGTGAAAAAAATAAAAAACAGTTTTAACTCATTCTCATCCATACAGGATATTCTAAATAGGATATTTATTTTCTTTTCTTTCTTTCTTTTTTTTTTGTCAGTTGTACTTACAAGCTTATTACTGTATTTCTTTTTTCAGTCTCTGTAATATTTACCTCAACAAGTCAGTGGCATATCTACTTGGGGGGGGGGGGCACTTTTGGGACTGTCACATTTACTTTAATAAAAAAAAATGTTTTTAAGAATGTTCCCATTTTATTGGTGTTCTTCTTTAAGAATGGTCCAGTCGCACACACCTGCTGCATCATGTCTGCGCATGCATTGTCGCACAGACATCCTGTTCCTCCTTTCCATCCACGCCCAATTTTAAATACAGTAGAACCAATCATCCTTCCTAAGAGTTGTATCTAACGTTCATGGAATTTGTAAGTAAGGTTGCTGCATTGCTTGTGTGTGGAATTTTAAGGCTGCTGATTTATGTGTTTGTAAAATGCCCCACTTAGGGATACATGGTGGTTAGTGTTACTCAGGCTCAAACCCTGTACCTTAGGTACAAGAAGCAAGAGTCTGAAGTGTCTACTCCTACCAACACTTGTGAGACAAGGAGTTGACTCCTCAAAATGTCTGGAATGTTTGGCTTGGCTCATACATTTGGTATGTTCCTCTTAAAATTAGTGGTTTTCTGGCAAATCACTGAGGAATGAATTCACTAAATAATGACAGCCACTTAAGTTTCAGTCTTCTTATCTATCAGGAAATGCATGCTAACACAAAACATTTTATTCTAGCAACTTTCTAAGATTATACAAGCAATGTTTAAAATGTGTCTCTGGGTTTTGGCCTTTACCCCCCCCCCCTCCCATAAATTTTGGCTTTTTCCAGATTTCTTGTGATGCAAAGTTGAATGATATAGTTGAGTATCAAGTGCATTTTACGAGGAGCTGAGAGCTTCAGGGGAAGAGTTTAGTGTTGCTTATGGCAATTCTGTTTGCAACGTGCGATTGTTTATCAAATTATATCACTATTGTGCTAAAGTATTTAAAAGCATTGTTAGAAGCACAACAGATAGTATACTTGCTTTTGATGCAAAACGCTGTTGGTTCTACTCCCCAGGTATGTAGATGGATTGCTGATACTGTGTTGTACTTCAAAGGGGGTGGATGCTGCAGTCCTGAGAATGTCCTCCTATGGAGGAGATACTTAGTAACTATGAACCTGTTATCAGTTTGCCATCCATTCCTATTGCAATATTACCAGCTTACAATACCATGTTTAATGTAACATAGGCAATTTATTCTTCAAGGACAGCAGGCATTTTATTTGTAGGTGAAACAATGAAATATAAAGTTGTTTTCTAGCAGCAACCTCTTCATTGGTAATAGATCTGTTTAATGTGGAATTATTTAGATGACTTTTACTTCTGCAGAGATTGTACATATTTACTGATATTGGTGGATTGTAATGACAGACGTTTGAGTAGTCTTATGATGGAAATGTTCTGAATTGGGCAGTTTTGTCATTATTGTTTAATACATTTTGCTTCATTGCTTACTAGAAAAATGTTCAAAACAATAAATTTAAAATATGCTCTAACAAGTGTGCTGTATTATACAAGGAATATAATTTAATACAATTAGGAAGGTGACTCAAAGAACACATGTATGTTTGCATGAGCCTAAATATGTGTGCAAGGGGCCTATGATTTGAAAATAGCCCAAAGTAAACTTTATCTGCCACATGCCAGATGCATTGTCTTTGAATGTGGGTTTCAATGCTGTCTTAATGAATGTGGGCAGAGAAGTCTTAATACTAAGCCTTTTTCATTATGAGACTGTATTGCTTTGTTTAGCTGATGTCTATCAATGTTATGCTATAAAATTTAAAATCAAAGTTTTAAATTAAATCCAAATAATCATTGTAGAAGTAAAGTGCAAAACGGTATGCACATTACAGTGTTTATAGTAAATAGGGAGGAATAACCAAGTAATGGGACACTGAAATGGCTGTGGGGGTGGGGGGCTGTGTATGGGGGGGGGCTATTTGACTATGATTTTGTGAGGAGGGGGCAAACTCAAAGACATCTCCAGGTAGCAAAAACTCTAGCTACACCACTGCAGCAAGTTACTGTTTTCAAACATCACTTCACAACAATTTTCAATTCCCAAATGAATTACTACCTTATGTTTATAATGTTAAACCATCATGGCAAAACAGTAATTTCTATAATGTTATACCTGTTCACACTGCCATCACTTTTACTTTTTATTCTTACCACTGGTCATGTTCTCTGTGGTTGTTAAGAACAATAAATGTTTGTCACCTCTCTGTTCCTTAGTCCATTCTTCTCTGCCTTGCTACATCTGCATTACTCCTTTCTTGTAACAAAAACCTTGTTGCAGAGGTTGTAATGGCCCACCACTGCCAATCAATTTGTGATGTGGATATCGCACCTCTGGGCCAGTAATCAAGGAGACTCAATCCTCAACACTGGCACCTGTGAGGGGATGTTCAATGGGAGGATAACAGGCACACACACACACACACACACACACACACACACACACACACACACACACACACACACACACACACACACACACACACAATTTCCAGATGCAGCTCTCTGCATCAAGTGCAGTTTCCCTTAAGAGCACACAGAAACGCTGGTTCCTCTCTCTTTCTCTAGATCCTCAATAAGACTCCCCACTGGCAGAGCTATAGATTTGAGTCCTGAGCTAGGGTTCCAAGCCAAGTCCTCCAACAGTCTCTCTGTCCAACCAGTCCTTTTTTGTCCCTACCCAAGTAGCTGACACACACACTCTTTGAGATTTGATTTGCACATGCTACGCACACAGGTACCTGGGAAAGGCTGGCACAGGTTTACTAGATATGCCCCCTTTTGCACAGACTATAAGGTAGTTACGACTGCCACCAGAACCCCTCGCCAGCTATCTTAAGGCTCTTCCAAGGGTACCCAATATACTGAGTGAAATTAATATTCATACAAATGATAGTTTGACCAAGAGCAAGGGAATTAGGAGTGCCCACACAGTGTCACCAAATAAATATGCAAGTACTCTTGAAACTTAAGTATATTTACAAAGATCAGCCACAGTGAAAGGTTTAAACATATTTAATAATAAATAAAAGAACAATAAAATACTAAGTATATATTCAGAGTGACATCAGAGTTCAAATCACTAGAAATATTTAAAATAACATTGCAGGACAGGCTCAGCTCAATCAAATAAAGAAAAACAATATCTAAACTAAGCATCACTATATTCCTGACTGTATCTAAGAGAGTTATTATACCAGTGATGGTGAACCTATAAAACGCATGCCAGAGATATACATGCCAAGATGTTTTGGGTGACATGCCAGTGATCACCAACAGCAGAGTTACCAAAGACACTGCTTTTGCATTCGTTGCTCATGTGAAGTGCACTGAATTATTTTGTGCCAGGAGCTTTTGACACGACAGTCCCAAAATGTTCGCCATCACTGTACTATATCCTAATAACTTACTTAATAGAGCAAGGCAGATGATGTTGTGAGTGGCCCTTCTTGTTGTCAGACCCAAGACAGAATGCAGAATGCTCAGTCTATATAACAGACTTCTCAAAATAATATCTAAAATATTACTGCTGGGATAGCTTGCAGAATGACATCACTTCTTTTTATCTGACTTCTAATTCCCATGTAAAAACCCCATTGTTAGAAGCTGGCAGAACTTAGCACCTACCTGTAAAAATACACAAGGCTTGTTGAGCTTCATAAAACAATTAAATACTCCCACTCTTCCTGAGTGGCAATTAGTTCACCCCAAAGACAGTGCAGAAAGCTTCCTAGTACAAACTTTGTGTCTCTGACTGCCTCAAAACCTGGAAGATAGCATCTTTATGGCTTAGCCTATAAAGTGATTTAATTTCAGATGTTTTTCTAAAGTTTGTTCAACTGAGGTTAACCCTCCAGTTTCCCCTGTTACAGAATATACATTTAAACAGTTACAATAGTGCATGTACATTTGTTTTCTCCCTAGTAAGACACATTGTGGATACATTTCAAACCCAAGTACTTTACAAAATAAGTTTTTTAACACAAACATCTGTACAAATCAGTTTGATATAGAAATGGCATACAGTTCTAATACATTTGTAACACCAGCATCTTGTATGACCCAGAGATCTAATACTTTTGTAACACAAGCATCTTGTACAAATCAATTTGATATTCACAAATGACATATAACTACAAAATTCCAGCTAGCTGTGCTGGCAATACCTCCTCTCATCCAACCCCCCCCCTCGAAGACTCAAGCTAGTTTTTCAAGTGCCCCTTGAGAAACATTGCTTGAGAGGGATGAACCTATCTGGGAATACATTACCCCATACCCTGTCTTGAGACCCCATCTGCATTGGCATTGCTAACCCCACTGTGGTGCAGCACTGCAATATCATGTGCCTGCAACCCTGGACTCCATCATAGTAATTTGGGATTTTGCTGGCTGGCTTGCTGTAGCCATAGATCCCCCTCAGACTACTCCTTCCTCCTACTGCAAATAATCAACACAAGGCCTCCTATCATGGTAAGGTTTCATCATGTTAACATGGTACAGTTTGTGCCGCTGCCTCCTGCCTAGCAGTCCTACCATGTAGTTAACATCACTGATCTTCCTTACCACTTTTAAGAGTCCCTCCCAAGCTGCCTCTAGCTTATTGTGTCTGACAGGAATGAGAACCATAACCAGCTTTCCCACAGCATACTCTTTGGCTCAAGCATTCCTATCATATCAGACATTTTTCTGCTGTTGGGTTCCTGCCAGGTTCTCCTGGGTCAAGCCCATGAGTTCCCTGAGCCATGTCACGAGGTTTAGGACATATGACACAACAGACTCCTTATGGGATTCATGCTCACCCTCCCACTTTTCGCAAATAAAATCTAGAGGTCCCCTCACCCTATGCCCATACAGCAATTCAAAAGGTAAGATATTTGTGGATTCCTGGGGCACCTCTCTGTAAGCAAACAGCAGATTGGCAGATATTTGTCTCACTCCCCTTAAACTGGTCTGCAAATGCCCATAGCATGCTCTTTAGTGTAGAGTTTAACCTCTCCTCCAGACCATTAATCTGGAGGTGGTAGAAGGTGGTCTTTAAATATGTAAAATAAATAAATAAATAAATAAAACTATTGTGATATGAAACTCTGAATGTCTACCATATGGCTGCTTGAAAGCACAAACACCTTCTTTAGTGACCGCTGTTTACAGGCTACAGGAGTTCAATAGCCATACCACTGAATCACAATATGTGATGTGGTCACTGCCAACCTATATGTCATGACCCACCACTGCCAACCAATATGTGGCTTGGATATCGCATCTTTGGGCCAGTAATCAAATAGCCTCAATTCTCATCACTGGCACCTGTGGGGGCATGTTCACTGAGAGGATAATGGGTACACACACAGTATTTCCAGATGCAGCTATCTGCATCAAGTGCAATTTCCCTTAAGAGCACACAGAGACTACAGTCAGTCCTGGGCTAGTTCCTCTCTCTTTCTTCAGATCCCAATAAGACTCCCCACTGGCAAAGCTATAGAGTTGAATCCTTAGCCAGGGTTCCAAGCCAAGTCCTCCAACACTCTCTATGTCCAACCAGTGCTTTGTGTCCCTGCCCAAGTGGCTGACACACATACACTCTTTGAGATTTGATTTGCACATACTACACACACCTGGGAAATGCTGGCACAGGTTTACTAGCTATGCCTCATTTTGTTCAGACTATAAGGTAGTTATGACTGCCACAAGAACTCCTCACAAGCTACCTTAAGGCTCTAAAGTGTGATGAAAGGAGGTACTGCCAGCACAGAGATAAACCTTGAAAACAGTCTACTCTTTGAGCCAAGAATGCCTCCATTGTTTTCCCATCACCAGCTGTTGTGTGTGTTTACAGTCTCTCATTTTCTTCTTCCTGTAATACTGGCTGCACCACATCATTCCATCTTGCTTCCTCTCCTTCATTTTGCCTGGTTCATCATCTTTATCAGCACATGTGTCTCCAGACTTCCATTTTCCAACTCTGCAACAGTTACTTCATATTCTTTTCCTGCCTTTGGTAAGTTGTCTCCTGTTCTTCTCTCCAGCTCTGTTGCACTATCCTCCATCTTGAAATTCCTAGAACTGACATAGCAACCCTCTGGCACTACCTAGAAGCTGCAGAGAGTATGGGCAGGATTCACGAAGCCTCCGTGTAAGAGTTACAAGGCTTACATGGAGGCTGCAGTTAAACGGTGTGATTTCAGCATGTCATGCATATGCATGAGGGCATGCTGAATCACACCTAAGGCTTACACGGTCTGTGGAAGACAGTAGGGGGCGTGTCCGTAGGCCGAGCCCTGCAAACGGACACGCCCCCAGAAGAGTAAATGTCCCGAAAGTAAACCCCCACGACAGAGTCCATGGAAATGTGAATAAACACAACACATGCCCCCACAGACTATGAACATAAAATATATAAATGAACATGTTATATTTTTTTTAAATTGTAAAGATGTTTGCCCGTGAGTGCGCTCGTTTGCGCGGGCATGCCCGTAGCTAAACCACAGTTAGCAGTCAGTGGAAAAGCATATAAGAACTAAATATGCAAAGTAACGCAAAAAGCAATAGCGTAGCAGTAGAGACATCAGCTGAAGAGCAGGCAGTCATGGTTCGAGCCCCCACAACATCAATTTTTCATTTTTAGTGAAATAAGCATGAAACAAGTCCCTGACATATATGTACACATATAAAAGTATATTTTATGTAAAATTTAATGAAATGGGCCATTTATTTTGAAGAAATGTGAGATAACAACATAATAAAAAATGCCAGATGTGCCTATAGCTGAGCTACAGTTTAACAAGTTGAGTGCATCTGCCCGTAGGTGAGCAGTGGTTTAACAGGTGTAAAATGAGTTCCCGAAGGTGAGCAGTGGTGTAACAGGTGCAAAATGAGTGCCCAAATGTGAGCAGTGGTTTAACACGCTGAAACTGTGTGCCCGTAGCTGAGCTGAGTGTAATATGCGTGCTGACAGCCAAAAGAAGCATAAAGCAGCATAACCCGTTTGCGCGGTGCTGCGCACCGCGCCAACAAGCTAACCGACGGGCAACGTTGAGCAAGCTGTAACAAAACTGCCTTTACACAGACACACCTCCTAGCCTGTGTAGACAGTCATAAAATATAAAAAGCAGTGGCTAGGTTCGAACCCAGGATACCATGCACCATAGTCAAGGTACTGAACCACTAAGCCATGACAGCTGTGCTTAGAAATGCAGTAATAGCAAATATATAGGAATGAATAGAAAGAGGAGCATGACAAAGCAGGTTTTGTGAAGCTGATACAATTCTAAAATGGCCAATCACAGATAAGTGCGGGAAAAATGACATATATAAGCCCCATAGGCGGGAATACACAGCATAACCGATTGTAGAACCAACTTGCAGCCAGAATGTCAGCTGTAGGTGAGGGTAGTTGCTTTTGAGCACAGAGGTGGGGCATTGAAAAGTCCAAATATATGGTTTGGCTCCTTGTCCACAATCATGAGGCGCAACTCATGCAGGGCCATGTCCTGTGGAGACCATATAGGGCTGAGGCGTGGGACCGGTTGGCTCATGATCTCACCAGTGCCACAGGGATACCAAGGACTGGTGAGCAGGTCCGTCACCAGCATGCGGACCTGAAGAGATGGAAGCAGGACCAACTGAACCGTTGGATCCAGGAGGCCCGGCAAATGCCCAACGCCCCACTACTGAGTAAGTTACATCTAATTATTTATGTAAGAAATTAACCTAGCTGATATTATGGAGATGTGTATTCCAATATTACTTTATTTATATTACAGCTGCAGGTGTCCGTTCTGCGAAACGCAGAGCCTATGGCGATAGGCTGGTGCGGTTGCACCACCAGCCAGGTCAGTAATCCTCTCCCTGTAACTGTAAATAAATATAAAAGTATGACAGTTAGCAAAAGAGTGCAGTGTAGTCACTAAGTAATAAAATGTGCAAGTAACAGTGTAAGAGGGTTTGCAAGTATTGCTTGATTACAAAAGTGTGTTGCAGTCTGTAATCCAAACAGAAAAATGAAAATGTCTGAAATAAAGTCTGAAATAAAGATGTCCCACCTGTAATATAATAGTACACAACCTGCAGCAGGCTGAAAAGTACAGCTGCAGAAGCTGAGTAAAACACGTGTGAAATATATCCCTGTTGAAGTACAATAACATGACAGAAGTGAGACTGTTGGAAAGGATTGTAATAACTACAGGTAAAACATATCAATAAAGTCTAGAAGTAAGTACCATCCTGAATTGTAAAAATAAAACAAGTGAGAGAGTGTGAGAAAGAGTTATGAATCCACAAATAAAGTAGTAATAACTCCTGAATAAAGTATACTGCAGTCAGTACAGAATGAAATGAATGTGACAAGCAGAACCAAACTGCGAAATGTGTTCAAAATGTTCCTGCAGCTGGAATGTGTATCCCAAAATCTGGATATGTTGCTCTCAGTCTGCAATATGCAGATAGTATGGTTGTCTGAAATACCAAACATCCACAGCTGTCTATAGCTATATAAAGCAAATGTATCAGAATGATGTAGCCGAACAGAGCCAGATATGAATGTGTATGAATAAAAATGTAAATGTATATAGATGTAGCAGTAACATTCCTATCACCAACTTGAAGTAGTTATGACATAGGAAACTGTAGGTAGAACTGTAGTGTGTATATATCTGCAGCTATTAGAAATGTACAGCATATGTATTGGTATTTGAAGGTGTTAATTAAATTTTCTTCACCCTACCCTATAACCACATATAATCCATTCCACGTGAAATTGGTATGTGCAATCACAATTAACACCCCTGGACATTTGTCCTGTTGGGTCATACATATTTGCATGTACGTTGATGCATCTGCCCTGTTCATACATCCAAACCTCATGGTCTGTTGCCATCAATCAACCCTGCATGTTGTTGGACTGTGTATTGCTGTTCAAATTATGCATGTGTTATGCTTGCTGTTCAATGGTTTGAATATCTGGGTGTTTGGTTAATGGGAATACTAATGCATGCTGTTACAACTAATTGTGAATGGTATTGTATGTTACTAACCCAAACTGTCATGACATAATGCAAAACATAGGACAACAGGGAAGGCGGGTTCCAGCAGACCCACCTCTCTCACCTCAGCTGGCGAGTGCACCTGGCAGTAGTGCCCAGTCCAGACCCTCCTCCGGTGGCCCTGTGCCACCTGCAGGTGGAAGCGCTGCAGGGGATGGGGCTCGTCCCCCCTCTGCAAGTGTGGCCGGAGGAGAACAACCACTCACCCTCCATAGCGTCCGGACTGTTGTGCGTAGGGAGATCCAGGAAGCTGTTCTTGGGCCCCTACGCCAGCTTGAGGCACAGGTGGCACAACTAACAGGCATGGCTGCTGCCCGGCCTACACAGCCACCAGCACAGCCCCATCCTAGGCAGTGAAGGCACAGTGGCAATTGCCCATGGGTGGGGATATCAGTTCCACTGTTGCCATCTGTGGGCTCATGGGCTCTAGATATCCAAGCATCCGTCCCCGTCAATTGTGTAACCCCCCCCCACACATGTCATACACCGCCCCTGTATGCGTCTTGTTTGTCTTGTCTATTGACCTACCCAACCTACCTCCCCAGCTGTACCGGCTTCCTTTACCTGACATACCACTCTCACCTGAAAAAAAAAAAAAAAAAAAGGGCACTCTGTACCCACAAAAAAATTACGCCCCATACATAGCTGCCCATGTCACACACATGTCTGCTGGACATGGAAACTATCAATTACAATTGGCTGTACAACAAGTATTATTGTTGTCCTTACACCTCTCTCAGGGGTGGAAGGTTTCAAATGTCACACCAAATTACAAACATATGCACAGCTGTTGCTGATGAAGAAATGGGCAGCTATGGGCCTTACCTACATCCGTCCTGCAAAACCCAAGCTTGTTTCCCTACTGTCTTACCCTCTTTGTGACCCCTTTTTCACCACTTTCCTGTCTCCCCATTTTCATTCCTTTCAAAGAAAATAGTGCGGGTGTGCGCAAGAGTAAGCACTGTTAAGCGGTTGTAAGCAGGTGTGCGCGAAGCTGAATGCCAGTGCGCATGCGGGAGCTCCGCGCAAACCAGCGCTAACCCGGTTACAACTGCTTAAAAGTGCCTTAGTCACTCTGAATGACAGGTCCTGTAGTCTGTTCAAAAGCAAAATAAAATCCCACTGTCAGTCCCGAACCCAGGACCTTGGAAACAGTAGTCTGCATGACTTACCACTAAGCCATGACTGTTATATAAGAACACTGTGCTACAATAAATGTATCATGTAATAGTAGGAATGAATGTAAAGGGAATATAGGATGTGTAATACACAAAGCATGTCATGTATATTTACTGTCAAATCTAGTGGATTTCTATAATAGTAGTGTGCGAACAGAAACAGCCATACTAGTTGGTAGCTAGTAGGTAATAATGTCACTGTAGCACCTTGCAAGCCACACACATACTCACAGCAGGATAATCACTGCCCATACCCCACAACCTCTTACAGGAACACATCCGGACCAAGTAATAAAATATGTGGAGCAAAGGGCCAAAAACAGGGACACATTCCAAATAATGTTACAACAAACTTAGACCGTTCAGAGAGTAACAGGTTCTGCATTTTGTTGGATGTTTGGAAGGGTATGAAGTCTGAAACTGAAATGTTTGTCACTATAGTCTGACTTGACGTGATTTGCCAGAAAGAGCTGTTCATGAGATATTGACCAAAATATGAGGCAGACATGTGGACAACCTGCAAATATCTGTACACTTGAGAGGTCTGACACTGCCATATTTGAATAAAGAGCCTAGACATAGCAACAGTGACTGAGTTACAGGGATGCCCCACAGACTCCATGTGAAATGTACAAACAGTAGGCAGAAAGGTGTTACAACACATGCAATGGTAACTATGAAGTACTGAAAGTATGCACCACTTGCACGGCAGAAATAGTGTAGTAATACATATGCTCATGCTATCCCACAGTCACAACTGCAGAATACCAGACAATTTAATTGGTGTACCCCACTGATATGTACCATTCCATGAGGCAGATAAAAGATGCACCTGAGAGTCTCTGGGGCCTGCTCAGCAGCATACTCAAATGCCCTAATAGATGTCAAGGCCCACACCATGGCCAGACCACACTGCATGCAGTAACACCCTAGCAGATATAGCAAGCATTCCAAGGTGTGAATGTACATGGAAAATAGCAAAGCCACAGCAACACACTACAGTCAAGACACCTAGCAGGCATACAAGTAGTGAATGTAAAGGGCAAATATTGAAGCCATAGCAACAAAGTGCAAGAGCCACTGCTATACACCAGTTACACCACATGTCCCACAGGAAAGCACACGCACCCACATTAACAGTAGTAGTAGTCTTAGGTGTCAGTGTACATACACACTTAGTACAGGAAACTGGAGAAATGAATGGAGAAATGTTAATCTACAACACAGCCGGAAATATGAGAGAGATACTAACCTTTACACTCACAGAACAGTGTCCACAGCATACCAGCATGGTCCCTGCCCTTAAAATCTGAAAGGGCTACACCTATCTCACATACCTTTTTATAGCACTGTCCTGAATTCACAGTGAGAACTGCAATCAGTACACAACTGGCTGCATGCAATTAGCAAATGCTGGCTAACAACTGGTGCAGAGGCCATCACATGGACATATGCAGATACCTACAAAAGCATGCTGTACTCCCAGTCCACACATGCAATACTTTCATTGCACTCTGTGGAGGTAGGGAGAGACAAAGAGAGAGAGAGAGACAGAGAAAAAAAAATTAAACATACACAAACAAAACCGGTCAGCAACAACCACTTGAAAGCTGACAACTGGCAAGTGGAGCAGCAGGACATAAAACCAGACGGCAACACAAGCAGCTGTGACAAACACAGGTAATGTAAAGTAATACTATAAAAGTCTACATACTGTGAACCCTCCATATGTGTCATTGGTCTGTATCCATATGTATATGAAGATGTGCAAAGGGCAGGGGACATACAGCAACTATCAGTGAAGGCTGTACATACATATGTATGTGAGAGCATCTATGTGCTGAATGTAGGTTGTAGTGCAATGTACAAAGTAGGTTTCACAGTTATGTATGTTTAGCAGTATGTTAGTGTGTGTATACAGTTTTGTAAACAAACATGTTGATATACCTATCTATCATATGGATACGTATGTATGTCAATATATGTATATATATATATATATATATATATATATATATATATATATATATATATAATATGCATATATGTATACATAGATAGAGAGAGATGTAGGAATACATAGACAGATGTAGATAGATAGAATATGTACAAACATATATATGTAATACACACATACAGATATAGATATATGTAGATACATATACATAGACAGACAGATCTGACTATCTACAGGTATGACTGTATATGACGATCTCACACTCCCCCTGTCCCACCCCCTCTGTCACTCTCACCCCCTCTCTGTCACACCCCCCTTCTCTCCATATCTATAGCAATATATGTACATCAATATATATATATGTATATGTATACAGACATATATATATATATATATATATATATATATATATATATATATATATATATACATATAGATATATCTATATACATATATATATATATATATATAGAGAGAGAGAGATGTATATATATTCTGAGTGAGGCACATGTGTACAGATGTATTGCAACAGGTGCCTGGTGACATATTAGACCGGTTCCACAACTACATGTCCATGTGCCAGGGTGATGGTGGACGGTTGAGGCATCGATGTGGGCATATGCTAGCAACAGCAGCAGCTGGCAGTCATCACGGACAACAACAGGGCCGCGGCTGCCCCCATAGTGCCAGCAGCAGCCCCAGCAATGCTGGGTCTGTGCTGTCATCAGACCACCCCAGGAGACCACGTGCACATGGCTCTGGCCAGGCCCGACAGGGATCTGTGTCCAGTCAATGAACACCTGCTTCTGATGACAGTACCCAGTCTGGGTTGGTACCGGATACGGTCCGTAGCACCCCTGCAAGGCACAGGTACCGTGTCCGTGGCCAGAGACACTGATCTGTATGACCTGGCAGGTACAGTCTGTGGCTGTCCACAAACACAAGTATATGGCAGCCATGAGGTGGAACTGTGTGCATCCATACACACATGCGAATTGACAACACCTAGGGCTACCTCATACATGCACACACTGCATCAACATTGCCCCACCTTGTACTGCTGTCCCTCACCAACACACATACACATACATGTCAATTGGTGGTATCGGTGGCTGACTCAGGCATACCAAGTTCACACCCTGTGCATATGATGAAACTGTGCCACCTCCTGCAATCTGTAGCATCAGTGCAGGTACAGGTTAACATGTTGCTGATGCACAGTGTGACTACATAGACGTGTAGTAATAGTATCATGTTGTTAACAGTACTGTGTGCTGATATAATTGTGGTTATATCCCAGCATGCCTGATGCAGTAAGGGTATGATTGTCATGTACTGTTGTCTACACCCATGGTAAGTACCATAGTGTATCATCTGCACATGTTGGCATACTGGTGGTAAGGATGTCAACAGAAGTCTACATACATAGGTAGCACAGGGGATAAGGTAATGAAAGTATTGATACACAATGATGGACATGTAAACTGCAAGTGGCATGTTGCCCACAATGAACTCTGCAATGCGGATGTTTGAGGATGTTGATATGTGTGCAGTACTACACGACTGGTACAGGACACACAGGAGCACCCTAGCACTGCAAGCTCACATCTCATACCATGCTAGACAGCCCCAACACACAAAACTAACTGTCACAGGAGAGAGAGTCCCCATACATGTCAGGGATACTGTGGTGGCAGGCCAGGTAGCATACATCCTACTAAGTATGGAACCACTGAGTGAAGGCTCAGTGTCTGCTATTTGACATGTGTATTACTGCAGGTATGAGCACATGGGTTTCCATCCAGTTATTGTACATCCTGATGGTACATGGTCTGTACACTTGTGTGCGCTGAGACTGGATCCTAGCCATCTGACCTGTGTATTTCCATGTACATGTGTATAGTGCCTGCATATTTGCAGTGTTACCTACTGGAAGTGGCACAGCTTGTTTGTTGTACAATGGACTACATGCAGCCCTGCTTACTGTAGCTTTGTTTGCATGCATGTTTGCTTGCAGTTACCCTGGAACACTGATCCCACCTGCAATGCAGAGTTACAGAGCTTCTGTGGACTCCTAGTGACATCTGCATAGCTTACTGTATGTATGTCCATGTCTCACTTGACAGAACGTCACTGTTTGTCCTGTTCACATGTACGTTGCTTGTGACACATTGCATATGACTTACCTGGCATTTGTCCACGTGAGCAGTCATATATGCCAGTGCTAACTAATCACAAGCACTACACCCTGACATACTCACCTTCTGTTGAACCACCTGCTTCGCTAGGGACGGCTTGCACCTGTCACCCCTGGGCTTTCGGATATTGGCAAAGGCTCTTGCTACCCCTATAGTGCCTTTGTTAGGCAAGGCTCAAAGGACAAACCCACCTCCATAGGTATCACAAGGGATAGGAAACTAAGAGTAATGCTACTCAACGCCAGAAGTCTAAACCTCAAGATGCACGCACTCAAAACTCTCCTTAGCATGGAGAACATCGATATCTGTGCAGTAAGAGATTCCTGGTTCAGGGTTACCGAGAACACCCCAGCACTACCAGATTATACCTCATACCATGCTTTTCAGCCCCAAAACTTGGACCGAACCACAAAAGGAGGGGGAGTATCGATATTCATCAAAGATACCCACACCTCCAGGTTGGTGGCAAAGCACGAAGCATCAGAGACTATCCATGTGCAACTAACAGTGGGTCAAACTGCCTTCCAGGTTATAGCCTGCTACAGACCACTCTCCCAAATCCAGGAACCGCACTCGGCCTTCCTGAGAACACTGGAAAACATGAAGGTCTCTCCAAACACCATTATATTGGGTGACTTCAACTACCCAAACATAGACTGGGAGCATGACTCTAGCGCCAACACCCTAGCCCAAAGGTTCCTAGAATTTATGAACTCAAATGCTATGGAACAACTTGTTACCACTCCCAAAAGAGGGGAAAACATACTGGACATGATCATCACCAACATGGGGACTCTATGCTCCAGACCAGAAGTGTATCCCTCACTGGTAAGATCAGACCATAAACTAATCTCACTGGATATTCACATCCCGACCCGACCCCCTTCCCAGAAAACCACAGTGAAAGACTTCTCTAAAGCAAATTCACACTATTCAAAACCGAGGTGGAAACCTTCAAAGCCCCCAGGCCTGTGGAAAATACGGCCCACACCGCAGATTCCTCTATAAACGCATTCTATGGACACCTTCAGGAATGCATGGATCATGCGATCCCAAATAAAACCAAGACCCAATCCTCCAAAAGCAGACGTCCTGTCTGGTGGACCCCAGCCATAAACAAACTATACAATAGAAGGAGGAAGCTACTGAATGATAGAGCAAAATCCCAAAAAGGGAATGCATCACTGATCAGTATTAGCAAAAAACTACGGGCACTCATAAAATTGTCTAAGGCCAGCTTCGAGAGAAAATTGCACAGGACACTAAGGATAATCACAAGGCTTTCTTTAGTTATGTTAGGAACCTGGGTGGTAATTCCCAGATATGCTCAGAATTAGTCCAAAATGTCAAAAGAAACACCGAACCCACAGACATTGCCAACATCCTAGCTGACAGGTTCAGCGCAAACTTCTCCCTCCCCCACACCGAAAGGGCAAATATCTATCCCAGCAGAGTGCTGCCCCCCTGACATCTCAGATGCTCAGGTAAGAGCCGCCCTCTCCAAAGCAAAAAACACCGCATCAATGGGACCTGACAGTGTCCCAGGCTGTGTCCTACATGAACTCCAAGAAGAGCTAAACCCAAACATAAAACTACTGTTCAATCTCAGCCTTACTACAGGATATGTGCCCAAAGAGTGGCGTACAGCAACAGTGGTCCCTCTCCATAAAGGTGGTGCCTCAACGGATCCTGGAAACTATCGCCCCATAAGCCTGACTAGCTTGGTCTGCAAAGTTATGGAAAGGATCATCATGGACCTCATAAATAAAGATATTGGGGACCTACAGACACTGGATCCTACCCAGTTCGGCTTTGTAAGGGCAGATCCTGCCTCTTAAACCTGGTTGATTTCCTTGAAACAGTCACCAAGGCCATTGACGAGGGGAAGGTGGTCCACACCGCCTACCTGGACCTCGCAAAAGCCTTCGATAGAATACCCCACTCTGGCATTCTAGAGAAGCTCACCAGCTTAAATATAAACCCCTATGTCACTAGATGGATTGCACACTGGCTCAAAGACAGAACCCACATGGTTAGAATTGCTGGAGCCATGTCAGACTCCAAACCAGTTACAAGGGGTGTCCCACAAGGCTCAGTCCTGGGACCTCTCTTGTTCGGTATATATTTCTTGGAGGTGCAGGCCAACACGGAAGGACTGTGGCTGACCAAATTCGCAGATGACTGCAAACTGGCAGCCATAATTGACTCTCCAGCCGACACAAGCATCCTCCAAAAGGGCCTCATAGAAACAGACAACTTGTGCCACAGCCATGGCCTCAAGCTGAATGCCAAAAAGTGTATAGTCATCCCCTTTGGCAAAAACAAAGTGCCCACAAATTACCACATAGGTGATAATCCATTAAGTACAGAAGAAGTAATTAGGGACCTGGGGACCCAAGTTGATAGCAATCTCTCATTTGACAACCACATGGCCAAAGTGGTTAGAAAAACATTTTATATAGCCCACCTCATCATGAAGGGATTCACATCTAGATCAGGGGAGGACATCGTGCCTCTTTACTCATCCATAATCAGGCCCATAATTGAGTACAATACCCCTGTTGGGATGTACCTTACAAGACACCTGCAGCAACTGGAAAGACCCCAAAAGTACCTCACCAAGAGGATCAAAGGGCTCAAACAGATGCCATATGCTGCCCGGTTAAAGAAACTCCAGCTCTACTCAGTGGCATACTGCCTGTTCAGAGGCGATCTGTGCCTGACATATAAAGACATGTCCAACACGGAATTAATGGGCATGCTGCACCTCAGAATATCCAAATCCCATCGAGCTACGCGCTCGAGAGACTTGAACCTCAGCACTGAAATAAATAGGACATGCTGGAGGGACAGATTCATAACCCAGAGGCTCCCTTCACTCTGGAATAAAATCCCAGTCCAGGTTAGGCAGAGTCCCTCATTGACTCTCTTCAAGAGAAATCTTGATGAGTGGATGGGAGATCGTAGGTTTACCCCTGGTATCATTTCTGTATCACTGTTAGACAGAGGCACAGTATACTAACCTTGAAAAGGGCATAGCAAAATAAATTTAAAATGGGTGGCGAAAGCCAAACACATTCTGGCTAGGCTTATAAATGCCCTAGGGCAGATAGCCTAGTATGAACCTATGAACCTATGAACCTATGTACCTTGTTCCCCATTGGCCCTATGTGCTGTTAATCACCATGGCAATCACAATACTATGGTAGCATGTGCAAAGGTCACTTGTCAGTCACCTCTATGGTACAGTTGTGGAATATGTGGGTCATGTGGCAATGTTACAGCTGCCACATGTACACAGTCAACCCTCTCCCCTACACATGGACATACAACACATGTATGAGATGCAACCACATAGCCAAACTGGGGACTAAGCACTCTGAACCCAGTACTGGCATAACCTGTCAGGTGGCATGAAATACTACAGTGACTACAATACCAGTCTGATGTAGACCTACACTGACAGCAATCCAAACACGTGAATACACTGGGCCATTCGTGGAGCCTAAGAATAGCATCCTGCCTGAGCAGCAGACACCTCTGCAGCTGGCACACAGGCATACGTTAAGCCAGAACACAGCACGTGCAACACATAGCACACAAATCCTGTGTGCCAAACATTCACAGCCTGTACGGCTAGACAACACACCTGCTACAGTTGTGTTAGGTACCTTTATTGTCCGGTACAGTGAGGTCCCACTCACCAGGCTGGACAAGGTGAAGGTCACAGTGATATGCCCGTGGGGCACTATGGTCCACCACATAACACAAGCATACAGGTCAGTCAGAGGCATGGACACATATGACTCAGTCATTGTCCATGCCACTATGGCTGACCTGTGAGGTACCTCCCTGGACTACATGATAGGGAACATGGAAGGGCTCTCTGAGCATGTGGCACAGGCTGGTATGACCCTGACCTTGGTTGGCATCATACCCTCACCAGGAATGCTGACGTATTACTGAATGCTGATGAATTACTGTAGCTACAACACCCTAGCTGAAATGTTACTAGCATGTAGTCACTGCATTGCTATGGAACAACTTGTTACCACTCCCACAACAGGTGAAAACATGCAGCACCTGTTCATCAACAACATGTAGACTATATGCCCCAGACCAGATGTGTATCCCTCGCTGCTAAGATGATACCATATACATCTCACACTGTATATACACATACCACATGCAGCACCCACACAGAAGACCACAGTCATAATGTTATCCACTGCAAATACCATGTATTCACATGTGGCAGGCGTCAGACATGGGAACTATTGAAGGTCACAGGTACATGTGTGTATTTGGCACACACATACATCATCTGTGTCCATTGCCATTACTGGTTTAATCGATGTCATGCATTATTGTGAACAACAACCCACACACATGGGCATTCTGTGTGACA
>NC_056748.1:124162119-124185854 GCF_019279795.1 Protopterus annectens | reverse complement strand
GTGCCCGCTTGGAGTCAAGTACATCCATCCATGACAATGTCATGTGTTGCTGCCTCTTGCCAACAGGAACTGTGACTTGAGCAGCCCAAACACACGCTCTATTGCATTACATGTTTGTGCGTGTGCCTCATTATGGCGTTCCTGTTCAGGTGTGTGTGCGTTTCTGATGGGTGTCATCAGCCACGGCTCCAGTGCATAACCTGCATCCCCCACTAGGTGTCCGTGCGGGATGTCCCCATTGGCAAATGTCTGGTACAGCTGCGTCAGATGCCAGATGTGGGAATCGTGGTAGCTCCCAGGACAGCCAGCACACACATTCATTATTATGCCCTGGGCATCACACACGACCTGGCAGTTGATGGAGGGGAAGCCCTTGCGGTTGATGTATGCCCTACCCCGCTCACCGGCTGGTGCTTTGATGCATATGTGCGTGCAGTCTATTGTACCCAGTACCTCAGGGTATTCCGCTATTTGCTGGAAGAGACGCATATTGCTGGCCAATACCTCACGGGCATTGGGGAAATATACATGATCACCGACATGTGCTGACATGGCATCCAGGAACTGGTGCAGTACCCTGGAGGCTGATGCCTGTGATATCCCCATCATATCACCAGTTGGTCTCTGGAAGGTACCTGTTGCTAGTATTCTTAGGCCTACACATACCTTGGTTTCCACTGGGATGGGTTCCCCTCTGTTGGTTCTGTGTGTGAGGCGTGGCCTGCACAGCTCCACTATTTGCTGCAGGAGGTCTCTGTCCACTCTATAGCGCTCTACTATCTCCAGCTCATGTAACCCGTGGTAGGTGACCCTGGGCCTGTACACTCTTCTCCGTCTCCTCACTGTGGGTTGTCTGGCACCATCTGCATTGTCACCACCCTCAGCAAGTCGCCTATGTCTCATTATGACAGCTATGGCAGCCCCTAACATTTCTGCTCTGAGTTCAGCTTTTTCAGTTTTCACTTCTGATAACTTAACTCCTGTCTTGCAGTGTCTCTTGAGTGAAACATTCTGCACTGCTGTTTGCAGAGTTTTAAGTGCTGGGCTGGGCTACTATTCTGCCTGTGTAATTGCCTGCATCTAATTGTTTTCACCTGCTAGCTCCAGCAGTATTCCCTACTAACTTCCTACTAAATCTGTTGCTTCCTTTTTCCTTTCTGTTTCCTCAGGGAGGAGCCGTGCAAACCAGCAGAAACACGCTCACAGTGGCTTACACGCGCGCACACATACTTACACAGTTCAGAATCTGCTTATTCGGTTTAAAACGCGTGCACGCCCACGCAAACGGTGTTAAATATCTGTCAACACGCTCCCACATGCTCAGTCTGCCTTACACGCGCACACACTGCCTTACACACGCGCACACTGCCTTTCAAGGCTGGTATGCATTGGCGCAAGATACACATCCAGCAAGAAACTTTGGTGTAGGTAACAGTGTACACCTTCCATTTCTTGACTTTCTCATGCTTACTTAGTGGCACACCTCTTTCCATGATATCTGTCTGACGTCTGTCATGTAACTCTAACGTCCAATGAACTGCATTTCTTTCTACCATTCCCCCCTGTGATGTCACCTATCTCCTACTCTGTTCCTCCCCCTTATGTAACTCTTACACTACTCAGAATGTGCTCATTTGCTATGTGACAGTGGAATTCAGTATCCTTACACTCATTTGCATCAGATTGCCTACTAATGCTTAGTTACATCTCTTAGACTCAGCTTCCCCCCTTAGCAACCACTACACGGTAGCCATGTTGGTTTTGCTCTGCTGATCCCTGCATTGACATTCCATGTATTGCATTAAACCCACCTTTGTGGGTTTAAAACCTTCGTTTTTATGTTCTATGCAGCGCAGCCCGTTTGCGCGGGGCTGCGCTGGGTTTAAACATCGGCAATCGCCGAAAAAATATATTTTCATATATTTGCATCAGGTTACCTTGCCAATGGCCACATATTTGGCCATTGGCATGCTGCCTGACACATATGCACCCTTTATTTGGAGCTGACATGGCTCCATTGCCGTTTTTGCAGAAACGTACTCAGTTTTCAACTGAGTACATTTCTGCAGCTAAAACGGCTCTTACACGGGCTGTTCTGGGCTTCCTGGATCGCTAATCATCCTCATTTTCATGCTATTCGGCTGCAAGTGAGGTGATTAGCTTATCCATGCCCACTCCGTGTAAGAGCCGTTTTAGCTTGACTCTTACATGGACTTTGGGCTGTTCCTGGATCGCGAAGGCTGCATGGAGTCTTACACTACTCTTAGACTCCGTGCAAGCCTTCGTGAATCCGGCCCATGGTCTGAAGAAGCAAGTGGTTGACTTGCGAAGTGCTTACCTTTTTAATGTTTTAAGTGGTGAAATTAAAGTTTATAACCTGGCCGTGTTTTGGCTCATTTATTTTTTTTTATTTTTATTTCGTTTTAACAGTAGCTGTTGGATTTGTCATTTATAACGAGTCATTAATCCTAGTTGCTGACACGGTTTTGTTTTTAAATATAAACAATGTTTGTTGCTATACATTTACTGCAGATTTAATGAAAACAATGTCCTGATATGTGTGTTGTGATAGGTTAGTTTTTCTGGTTCCAAGTTTGAATTAATTGAGTTGGATTGGTGTTTTTTTAGTGAGCTAAGTATAAAATAAGTGTTTTACAACTGTTAAATTGGTTTGATGAAGCAACAAAGAGAGTTGTGAAAGCACTTATTGTTTTTATTATTTTTTATATGAAGTAAAGATATATGTTTTAATCACTTTTATTGTCGTTTACATTACAGAATACTGCATGTTTAGCTGTACATTGACTCTGCTGTTGGTTTCTTTATTTATTTTTTTATGTATTTTACATTTGTTAACCGGGCTAGTCCAACTGGATATATTTCCATTTTCAGCAGAGGCCCGGGGGGAAAAGCTCCGGTAGTAACAAATAAAAATTGAAATTAAAATTAAAAATGATCTGTAAATTATTTATTGACATGAATAAACACAACTTTATATTGTGAAAATTAGTGTGCATGTCTCTTTGTTACTCATTTGCTTCCTAAGAAAGCACAGCATGCACTCCTGGTATCACAGTGCTATGGTTCTTCTTATTTTTCGTGTTTCTAATGTCTCCCTTAGTAATATCATTAGCATACAGTGCAGCATTATTTTTGATTCTCAACTATTTTATCTTCATTGATCATATATAAAGTAAACAATGCATTCCAAGTATAATTTTAACTTGAGTTGTACAGATATTGATGTAAAAAATCAGTTTAGAAATCTGAGTGATTCTAAACATGCATGCTCAAATGTAGGTTACATTGTCATATCATGTCTTCCTTTACATATCAAATCTGTAAAATTATGAAGGTTTAATATTGTTGAGAAGAAAGTATTTTCTCAGCTGGGTGTCCATTTTTAATTTAATCTAACTGTGATCACTATTTCATGCAGGTTTCCAGACGATTACAATATGAACCTGTTTCTGCTATCAACTATTCTCATAGTTACAACAATGATTTTGTTAGCTCCTTTGTCTACGGCTCAGACAATGACTATATGCAGACCAAGTGAAGGAAAACCAGGACCGCAAGGACCTCCTGGAAATCCTGGAAATGATGGTCAAAAAGGTGAAAAGGGAGACCCAGGTACAGTAAAATTTGTGATCTTTCATCACAATTATTGATTTCTTGAGATTTCAGCATGTCTTCAATATAAACTTTAAAATGAAACAAAAGAGCAGCTAGAAGCCAACCTGCATGAACACATGCAATTTGCACTTGATTCCAGAATAAAGGATATACTTTTTCCCTACAAAGGGTAATGAAAAATTTGGAGAGGATAGAAGGTAAACTTCTGAACTTGGACACTAGTCACAGGGGGGGGTTCCTATTACGTGATCAAAGACGCATTCTATCGAATGCATCTTGATCGACTGTAAAAGAACAAAAAGGCAAAATAGCGAAGCGGCTTTTAAGAGAATCCTTTCCCTGGGAAAGAATTTGCTTGGCCGCTTTCGCTACTTTGCTGTTTTCAGCTCTGTAATGCGATCTCGGAGTTGCTATATAAGTAGGGGGGTGTGAGGCTCCCCACATTATGTACTGCTTTAAAATTTTTTTTTTTTTGCTCTTTTTTTTTGGAAAAGCAATTTTGTTTCCCCTTGGAAAAAAAATCGGTGTTCTGGGGTTTCAACATTGTAAGCTTTAGCTTACATGGGATCGATTAATCATTGTTCACTTATTTAAGCATTCAATGATGTAATATAGACCCTCCCAGGGATCTGGACACATAATAAGACAATTTTTATTTATTTGTGCAATATATACTTACATAAATTCCGAGCAAGTGCAATATTTATTCATTATATCCATAGTCAGTATTATTTAACCCACTCAAGTGCATTATTAGATAAATAACCTAGGCATTTCAATCTGTAGTGTGTTTTGTATTAATTTAAAGAGGGTAGTTAATTTAACTCAGGGAGGGTATTCTTTTCATATGTTAGTGTTGGTAAATATTTCTGCTCTTTCTTGTGTATATTCGGAGTAGTACTGTATTTGTTAGTTATGTTTATTTCTGTAGCTGTATGTGTTGTTTCACTTTTCTTTGTAATCTCAAGAATTGAGATGATGCACAAAATTTCATTTAGGCTATATGTGTATAGTTCTAAATGGCAATAAAGTTTACTTTGACTTTTGACTTTGAAGGTAAGGTAGTAAGGAACAGGTGCAACAAGAGAACAGATGCAGTCTAAATTTCTCAGACATGTTTAATCACTTGTTAAGAATTTTCATCAGAGGAATTACTTGTGCATGTAACAGCAGATAGGACACCAAAGATGTAGGTGTGCCCAGTACAACTTAATAATTTATTTACAATTAATATCAGATATAATATTTGGAGTTTAATATCAATGAACAAAACACTGAACCCAAAATGTCAAATGAGAAAATTAAATTAAAAGAACTCACAAAAAGCATCATTTTCAAGGAGGTGAGCTCCCTGCACCCCCCACATTCCCTGATAATTATATGTGCTAACTCTGAGATGCACTACAGTAAGGAAGGGACAACTGCCTGATCCCAGTTATCTGTGATCTCACACTGTTGGTTTTCTGTATTTTTGTGTGTTTCAGCATTTCTGACTTGACTTTTTATGTTCAACCATTTTTCAGTTAATATTTTGACTTTTTGAAAAATGACACGATCCCAGTAATTAGACATGTATTAATAAGTCAGTAATGATGTGACTAGATTAAAAGATATATACCCTAGTCAAATTAAAATGTATATTCCATAAAGGTGTTTGCAACATTCATTACAAAACTCCTAACTACAGGCTTAACAATAATTCAGGAAGCTGATTTCCTTATGATTACCAAATAATGATATTTAAGAAAGAAATGACTTACTTTTCTTAAATAATCTGTTTTTATAATGATGCAGTAGTGTTCATCCATTTTGTTTCCTGTTCTTCCATGTTTGTTGACAGTAGTGCTTGCGTATAGGAATTACATTCACATGCTTAGACAGCACAACAATGCTGTTCAATAGAAGCAATGGAGAAAAGAAAATATCTGTCTCTGTTTTTAAGTATAAAAATCAGAAAGTTCAGAGCTGCAAGAGTCTGCATAGACAGTGGTGAAATACAAGGAAAATCAGGTATGTTTTTATGTTTTGCAGAATGTACCTGATTTTACTTGTATTTGGTGTATCCTACTTACATACCTTTTAACCTCTTTGCTCAAGATATGTGGACAAAGCCTTAAATAACAGGGGGTCAAAGGCCCCAAAATAGGGACATTGTTTCTCCTCTAAACTTAGAAAACTGCTAGAATAACAAGATTTGTGTTAGTGTGCATTCTCTAAAGAATAGGAGCTCTGAAACTCAAATGCATGCCATTATTTATTGACTTCATGCCTCAGTAATTTGTTAGAAAACCACACATTTTATGAAGACAACAAAACGTACTCCGGCAGTCACTCCAGGAACCAAATATCAAAGCTTTTTCTATTGGTATATGCTTAATTTACATTGGGAATGTTTGCTGGTCTATCCAATCAGCATGCTCAATTTTGAGTAATAGTTACTCATCATTGCATATTTACAAAGAAACAATGAAGTGTGTAGTGATGGCTACAGCTCAGTTGATGAAGGCCATACTGTTTTCAACGCAGTGATGCTACACTAGTATTAAGTTATTTTGTTCCAACTCTTTCATGAGCTTCTAGTTGTCAATAAATCACACTTCTTGGTAATGCAAGGAAGTAGGAGATGGAATGTCTTGACTTTTATTGTCTTATATAGGCTGTAATTAATCAAACATGAATTCTTTATTCTAGACTTTCAGATACTAGTAATTGCAGACAGACTTTTCATCCATCGCAAATGAAAGATGATTTTGATTGGACATTGAAATATTGGAGAGCCAATTTTGTACAAGGAACTTCAGGAAATACTGTATAGTTTTTATTAGCAACTATGAAATGATGTATAGAGCAATGAATTTTTATCCTCTGAAGTATATATTTGTGAAGTATTATTGGTCGTTTGAAGATGAGGATGATTTCTGATTGGATGTTAGTAATTTTAAAAAGCGTGAAATGTTTTTTATTAATAGATCTTAAGGGTTGTAACAACCCAAAAGTGCTCATCACAGTTTGTTATTTGCATTTATTTTATTAAAGATATACAGATTTTATTATGTTTTACATCTCCATAGATTTGGTTTGAATTGCTTTGTTCCAAACGAGACAAGGAATTGATCTGGCTGTTTTGGTGGTGTTAGTTTTACTCACTATAGATATATATATATATATATATATATATATATATATATATATATATATATATATTTATATATATATATATATAGAGAGAGAGAGAGAGATTCACTTTATAACCTCAAAATACTGAAATCTCAAATTTCAGTATTTCAAGACCATAAAGTTGAACGTTCCAAATCCCGAAACCCCAAAACTGTGAAACACAAAATCACGCAAATAAACGCACCATACACCACACAACACATACATCATCCAACCCACACCACAACAAACAAAACACGCACAAACACAAAAACACAAACAAACCAACTTACACTACATATAAGCAGGGAGGCAAGCCCCCCCCAGACCTCCCATACTTATATATATATATATATATATATATATATATATATATATATATATATATATAACTCCAAGATCACACAGACAGGAAAAGACAGCAAACTCATACCCAGACACTCCACAGTCCCTCACACACAGACACACACATCACATATATACAAACACCAACACATCCAACGCTAACACACTCATAGTTTCACCTACCTACCCTAACCCACACGTAAAACTTACAAACACACTTAAATACATTCAAAATCCCACCCAAAACCCTTACGAAACACTTACTTACCTTAAATCTCACCTACATCCAAACATGACACCATACACCATCCACAGAAAACACCAGACTTAACGAAGCGTAAAGCCATAACTGCAAATTTGAGATATTCGAATTTGCGATTATGCACTTTTGCTATTTTAAAAATTCCACTTTATAGTCTCGAGATACTGAAATTCAAAATTTCAGTATTTCGAGAGTATAAAGTGTAACTATATATATATATATATATATATACACACACACACACACACACACACACAGAGGGAGAGAGGTTATATGTAGAGACAAACATTCATTGATTCATTCACTAAAACTTGTTTTGTTGTGTTCAGAATTGCTGGAGAGATCATCTATCCCAGCAAAAGTGCATACAAAACAGAGAAACAGCTCAGTCCATGATGCCAGTGTATCATAGGATACATATACTCAAAGCCACACTACTGCACCCTTTTCTGTTCTAATTATGTGTAGTATTGCCTCTAATTTGTTATTATCATTTTCAAATCAATGCTGCATTATTATTCCTACCAGATTAACATTTAGTACAGACGCTTAAGTGAGAGGAATGTTACATGAAGTGTTTGAGAGACATAAAGAAGGATCTGGTTGGTAATTAGTGCTACAAATAGAGAGGATATAGTAACAGAAAATATGACAGTGCATAGCTAAAAAAGGTAACATATTAGGTAAAGAATATAGGTAACAATGGATCCAGTGAAGGGACGCTGGTAATAAATGCAGTTAGTGTCAGGAAGGAAGACTGCAATTTGGTGATATCACAGAAATATGAACCAATGACAAGACAGCAGACAGGACATGGAGGTACCTGGATGCAAGTTGTTCAGGAGTTATAGACAAGGGAGGGGTGGAAATGGTGTCGCAATCTGCATAAAGAAGGTCATCATATGTGAGGTCAGAAAAGAGGAAAATAACTAAGCTAGGAATGTCAAAATGATACAGATAGAGCTAGAAGGTAGGTTAAGTGTCCTGGCAGCTGATGTAATGGACTATGGGGAAGCAGGTATAGTTATGCAGAGTATAACCCACCAGACAAAATAAGAGGCATGGATGAGAGACTAGGGGAGAAACAAAAAGGGTAGGGTATAAGGAAGATGGTAATAGCCATAAGGGGGTTTATATGCCAGGAGCAGACTGAGACATTCTGAGCTCTGGGGAAGAAAGAGATAATGGGAGTTGATTGGGGTCTTGGACAATAAGCACTTCAACTAGCTGCTACAAGGCTGCCTCACATGGGATGGAATTCTTGGCATGGTCCTTTCCAGTGCAGAGAATATAATGAGCATCAATGTCGAGGCACTGTTATCCAACAATAATTATGTCACTGTGTGGTTTAGAGTATGGGTAGTGGTAAAACTAAAAGAATACAGACAATGTTATGGGATTTTAGAAGACAGGATTATGAGTAACAGGAAAAAAGAAGCACAGCAGAAAGTGAGAAGGGAAGAACACAACTGGCCATGCTCAGCAAAGATGGAAATGAAATGATAGTAGGCTGGGGAAAACCAGACATACTGAATGAATGCTTTGATTTGATCTTCATAGAAGAAAACAAGAGGCGGTTACTGTCACGAAAGGAGATACTGCCAACCCAGCTAGCTGGAATTTTGTAAATAATTATATGCCATTTCTGAATATTAACATGATTTATATGCGTGTGTTACAAATGTATGCATATCATGTCTCCTGCCTCTGTAACTGTAAACATAGGTTACAAGTATAAAGCACCGTCACTCCAAAACTGCACTTTATTCAAATAGATTAAGCACTTTCATCTTGTTAATTCACAGACTTCTTCAGAATCAAAGTTGCATTGGGTACAAAGTCTGTTTCCTTTATGCTATACTGTAATTTATTGTATGTTCATAGGTACTAGGCTATTGATCTGTGATTCTGAATTATTTTTAATTTTATTTATTTTATTTTCAGAGGTTTCGTAGGTTCATACTAGGTTAATGACCACCAGGATCTTTATAAGCTTAGCCATGCAACCTAACCGAGTTTTGTCCTCAAGTACCTTGGATACCTGTATGGTGGGATATGCTAGTAAGGAGGTGGCTAAGGGTTACGTGAAGAGGTATGTTACTTAGGGATTAATTTACTTACTGTTGATGAACCAAACCAAAGAACTGGAAAGCAGCATCACTCCAAAACTGCAGTTTATTCAAATAGATTAAGCACTTTCATCTTGCGAATTTGCAGGCTTCTTCAGAATCAAATAAGACAATCAATTAAAGTAATTTAAATATCCCTCCTCCAAAATTACATGACACTTTCCACCAATAAACAATATATAGCAATCTGACAATATAAACGCAAGCAACATTAAATGTACTTGCTAATAAAAAATATATCCAAAAAACTATCAAAGGATTTTAAAACAATTATTTAATTTATACTTTATAAAATAAAAGTTTTAAAAGACTAATGACTAAAATGTGCTCATTCAGACCTGCTGGCATGCATGCATTCAACCTAAGCTGCCACAAAGTTTTTTTCCACTCTATCAAATCAGTCCATGGCCCACCTTTGGGATTTTTATATACTGAATCAATACCAAAAAAAATGCAAATTCATGCTTAGGGCATTTGCTCACATGTTTATACAAAGAATTATTAACATGCTTGTTTTTTATATCCTGCAAATGTTCATAAATGCGTTCTTTAAATCTATGCTGAGTCTTACCAATGTAAAAACTATCACAGTTTTTACACTTAGCAAAATATATAAGACCGATGGAATTACATGTACAGTGAAATGAGGACTACACAAACTGCTTGTTAACCTTAACCTTGCCTGCTTCCAAAATCAAAATATATTTGCACTGGGCACAAAAAACACATTTAAAAGTGCCATTCCTCTTCTTGGTCCAAACACGGGGTTGCTTTCCACTATCCAGCAAGTTCTTTACAGATCTACCTCTTTTATACACTATTCTTGGCTTTCTCCCACAAGGTAAGCTGAAAATTAACCCATCAAAATACTGAAATATTTTCCAATTATTTTCAAGGGTCCTATAAATAAATTCATGTTCCTACATAAAGGTGGTAATAAATGAACATATAAAATCTTCTTTGCTAGGGCCCTCATGTTCACCTTTAGGTGAACCTACCTTGTTGTGAGAATTGGCACCAACTCAACTGCATACCTTTTCCTTGTCACCTCAGTAACCACAGTAGAGAAAGAAAAAAATCAATATTTGGAAATATAATGAATAACTGTGTTGGTTGACTGATTAATGCCATATCATAGACAGGTGATGGATGGGTTAGTATACTTCCATAACCAAGTCTTAAATCCATCCTCTCATCAGCTCAGGATGTCCCACTTGCACTTCTTTATGTTGCTTTAGTAATGACTACATTGCTCTCCAGTGCATGTGATACCAGTTGCACTGGGGACAGCCTTGACCGAGCTTTTCCTTTTCCAATCCTCAGCCTTTTACTGAGATCTGGTATAATCCCCCTGCAGCAGTCTACGGCTGTAGCACTTCACAAGGACTGTCATAAAATTCCTGGACTCCATAATACCCCACCTTTGTGTCCTAAATGGACCACCATCCCTACTGTCACCAGCCATGTTTGCAGCAGTCAAGCTAGAAATATGTGTCTGAACTGGCACCCAGTTCAGATCTCACTTGTAATAGCTTGTGTGGAAAGACGCACAACCTTGCCAAATGCATTTGTGCAATTATAAGTACAGCAATGGCTTTGCAAACTCACTGGCACTAATTACATCCAAAACCACAGAAGGTGTGAAATATGGCTGTGAGATTAGGCCATGTGTGGTGGTTAAATGTTTCACATGTTACAATGTAAAGCAATTAATGCTTTATGGTGTTTGTTATAACCATGTTTGGTTGGAGGAAAATAGTAGGACTTGTGACATATTGGCCTGTTGGGAGTCACACACTAGTGAGATTAAGTAGTACCTCCTGGGAATCAAACCCATGAGGAGAAAATGTCGAAAATGTTAAACTGTTGCTTACTAACTGTTCAGGAAGAAGTTACTTTTTAGCATGGTAATTGGAGGTGTAGTATTGTAACAAGAACTGGAGATATACTTCAGAGATGCCTGTATGTCTGTGACTTTACTTAGTCATGGGACTGCATTTATATGTAAAATGCAATATTTTATCTTTATAAATGCATTTCACCATTTCAGATGCATGCAGTTCATAACCTTAATAATATACTGTTGTTTACGTTACATACATACTTCAGAAGACATACTATCATAAATACAGTTATGTGATTTCTTACAACAATTGTAATAAAAAATATTGTGCAAATCCTACTATGCATGTACCTTCTACATTAAATGGCATCATCATGTTTAATATAATTTATGCACATACTTCTTAACTCTCCAGATTTTCACAGAATGTCCAGATTTTTGACTCATATTTTTGGTCTGTTTCTCAAACAAATTATCATTTTCGGCATATCACCAGGATGATATGAGGATTAAAGTCACTAAATAATGACATACATTTGAGTTTCAGATTTAAAATCCTTCATAAAATTTATTCTAAAACAAAACCTGTTACTGTAGCAACTTTGTTAGTTTATAATAACAATATTTAAAATATGTTCATATTTTGGGGACTTTGTCCAAATTTCTCACACTAAACGTTTGAGAGGTTATGTTTACACACATTATATTGGGCTTTTATAGCAAGCAGTAATGATACATTTGTTGCAATAAACATAGTTATGATACTCTTTTGCATGCATTGTTATATTTCTAATCAAAATGTTGTGACAAAAGTTATTCTGACTCCCTGTGTAAAAGTAACTGCAAACTGGATTTGAACTTTGCAGATGCTATCCTCTTTATCTAAACTCACGTCACTTATACCTTTTGTGATAGGCTTGTTTTTGTACAGAAGACAGCCCAAATTAAATTTTTCACTTTTTTCCTTATGAAGTGAACCATGTCTGTGTATTGCTGAACACTGCCCCAATGCAAAATGTATTTAAAAAGGGGAAATAAATTATCCTGTATTGCAAAGCAGCACAAGTAAAACACATGCAATCGATATATGTAGCAAAGAACAAAGCTGGTATAGCATTAACATGACACAGTCATCATTTTCACATCTGCTTGCAACATCACAAGCATCGTTTAAGTTGCACATCATTAAGATTTCATGTAATGGCAGCTGATCTGAAAGGGGACACACAGAGAATGACAGGAGGTCCTTCTTGCCACAGTAAATACAATTAGTCATGTCGTCAAAGTTTACAATATAATGCATTACTGAATATCTGTAAGGTATGGATAAGTTCTCCAACGTGTATAAGACATATGCCCACATTAGTCAGGTTACTGCTTTTGTGTTATCACACATTACAAAATGTGAGATGTCACAACATCCATAGCATATATTGTTATTAATAATGAGAACTGGTCATTCCCAGGCTTAAGAATAAATGTAATCACAGACACCTTGGATGAATGGTACAGACACCTTGGATGAATGGTTGATAACATTTGTGTTATCAAAGGACTTGTGAAGATTTTGTAGTGGGGAGAGAAACATGGGAAACAAAGCTTGATGCAGTTCAGCAATACATCTGTAAAGTTCTGGAGCTTTACCTGTTTGGGATGCCTGTAATGCAGTTTTAATTTCCTGTATGTCAACAGATCTACCAAGACAGCTTGGTTGGGTCTCTGTCAATGATGTCAGTTTAGACCCTTGTGGAAAAAATTGCACAAAACTAGTGCCCTTTCAGGATTCTGACCCCATTTGATATCAGACAATGGCTATACTAATATCATGTGGTTTGGTTAGAAGGGCAAGGTAGGAAGCAGTTTTAGCTGTGGTAAGAAGTCTATTCCTCCTTCTTCTGCTTCATCTTTAATGACAATAACTTACCAGGCTTACAACTGTTGTTTGATGCCTGGATCACAGCTCTGTCAGTGACCTTTGTAGTGAGTGAGCTCGTTTATAGGCTTTGAGGACAGACCTCTACGCTTGAATTAACTATACTTACAAGCAGAGTATAAGTTATGCAGTTTGTCCTCCCAATTGCAGATGTCTTGATCCATCCCAATAAAATATATTGACTTAATGTCCTTACAAAGTTCACAGTGGTCTAACTTACACGAGTCCCATCAGAGCTGGATGTAGAAACTACCCACCACATTTAACTCTACACAATAGTTTAAGCCTATCTTAATATCATCCATCAGCTTAGTATCCATTAGAATTAAATGGCCCATCCTCCGTGGTCTGCCATCTCCCTCTGTGGTAGAGTGGACAAGCGATATCATGACTATAGAATGGTATGATAAGGAGGCTGGCATAGTCTGTGCCACACTGGATTCTTAGACACAAGCCAGTAATCTAAGCGACTTATACTGAGCCCTCCAAGAAAGCTGAAAGTCAGCTGCCTGTCATCACGGTCTATAACTGTTCACATGACTGCTAGGCCCATATATCAACACTCTAATTACTCTTTAAAAACAAATGTCTTGCTCAGCATCCATGGATGTTCTTTCTGCAATTGAACTGGGAACAATATTGATATCCAGTGGCAGTGGCATGATTACCTAATAAGGAAGCAAAACATCTGTAAAAAGTTGGGGGGTATCTGCCTTAAACTCATAAATAATCCTTTACTATTCAATGTCTCTACAGAGTTTTAAAAGTAGCCCATTTTCTTCTACCAGCACACCCTAAAGAGTTTGTATCTAAAATAGTGACTGCTGCCTTACCACTTATATTTATATTATAAATACAAGGTCCAGCAAAATATTCCTTCAAAATTCTCTCATGCTTGTTGGCTAATTTAAGGTCCTGTAAATGTAGAATATCTGCTTTCATTTTTTTAAATGAATTTTCATTGTTTTCCGTTTAAACAGGGTATTGAAACCCTGTATCTTAACCATACTCACTTTATCATAACTGTTTAAAAGTCAGTGATAATTTACAGCATCTGCTTTGTATCTAAGAAGCCACAAAGCCCACAGAAAGGCTCCCAACAGCAGAAACAAACTGAAAGAAAGTACTGTCTCAAAACATTAATTCTATCACTGGTAAATGTCTTAAACTAGAGTTTCTGGAACAGAAATCATAATGAAAAGCAATTCCTTATAAGTGGGACCTTTCCTGCCTATCCCAGTTTTCATTTTCTTTTGGCTCATACATTTTTCAGTGCCTTTCCCTGTAACAACTGAGTAGGCAGGAGCAGCAGTGCCTTCTTATTCCACATCAGTTATGCTTGTAGATTCTGTCACTATATCCATCTCATCTGATGATTTCAGGGTACATAGAAATTTGACTGTAGTGCTACAATCACTTTGTACTCTCTTTCATCCAGGGTTGCTTTACAACGCAGCTGCTTGGTTAGCCGTAGTTGCCTTTTATAGTCAGTTTAGGTTAGGGAACAAAGACAGAGTTACATACTTCTCAGGACAAATTGCTTTTCACACACTCTTGGGAAATTCCACAATTTGTAGACAATGTGTCCCCACCCCTGTAACCTTAGTATTCTATTGTCCAAAACTTAAGTAAGCAGCCTTTCTTTGAGGAAAGCTAATACTGTGTCTGAGGTGGTAAATGCAAGCTCTTGGTTTGATGCTTGATTATCTGTTTCAAGGAGTATTTAAAGAGGGGTGGAAGGTTGGCATGATGGTTAAGGCATTTACCTTATAGACCCAAGGTACAGGGTTTGATTCTCACAGGGAGCACATGGCTAGGTTTAAAATGCCCCATAAGGGTAGTTAACCTAGTACAAACCTATTAGCATGCACCTCGCAAAGCACATGCAGCAGCTGGAGAGACCGCAGAGGTTCCTCACCAGGAGAATCCAGGGCCTTAAACATCTACCCTACATAGATAGGCTAAAAGCTCTGTCCCTCTACTCAGTTTTATACAGACTCCTTGAGGTGACCTCTATCTGGCATACAAAGCAATCTCAGACCCAGCCTTGATGGAACTGCTGCATATCTGCAAGTCAAGTTTCAATAGAGTAACCCATGCGTGTGACCTCAACCTGGTCTGTGATATCAATAGGACTTGTTGGCAGAACAGATCTGTGTCACAGAGACTCCCTCATCTGTGGAATAGACTCTCTCTCCACATCAAGCAAAGTACCTCATTATCCATTTTTAAGCGCAACCTGGATAGCTGTATGGGAAATAGAAAATACACCCCTGGGATTCCACCTGTGTCTCTGCTGGACAGGGATTTTGGGTGCTGACTTGTCTAAACATGTGCTAAACTCTTGGCTAGGCTTTTAAGGGCCTCAGGGCCAATAGCCTAGTAACCTCCTATGATCCTATGATACTATGAGTGTAGGAATGCTTCCCTTCCTCGGCAGTTTGTAGAACAAAATCTCTGTTTACCCTGTTCAATTTAATTATAAATTGCCATGGAGGGTATCCAGAACACCATGGTGGTTTTGAGGAGTAGCGTCCTGTCAGTCATTATAGTTCTGGATGTTGACACGTTTAGACCATTCTAATTAGATCTTCCAGAACTATTGCTGTTTCCTCTTACAAGACTTTCAGGTAGATCCATCACCCTCAAATTATTTTTGTGATGACAATTCTCTCTGTCTTCAGTTTTGTTCCAAACCTTTTGGAACTCCTTATCCACTTGTGTCAATGAAGCCTGATGATCTTTGGAATGTTGGATTTGCAGACTGACAGCTGACTCCAGTGGCAGGACCCTAAAGGCACACTCTTCCAACACCAACCCATTTAAACCATTGTATTCCTTAATTTTAGAAGTATCCGCCATAATCTTATTCACCGGTTTTGTCAGCATGTTAAGTATCTCTGAGATTTCCTGTAAATTGGCCTGGTGCAGTGAACCACCCATACAGGTAGCAGAAATTATCTTTTTATCTTATCTACTGTAAATGGTGTAATCAGTACACCAATCACCCAAACAGTGAGTTAAAGCAATACGTCTGTAGTAGCAAAGGGAAGTACAGTTTAAAGTAATGGTTTTAATCAAAAATTGTGCCAGGAACTCCATCCATGCAAGCTCCAACTCATTATGGTTCACAGATTTGCAGAAATCAGCATGATTGTTTCCAGATAATTCTAGAAATACCAAAGTCTTGACAGTACATTCAAGAGTAACAACAAAAATACAGTTATAAGAATGAATAGCTCTCAACCTGTTAGCACAAAAAATCGTGACAAAGCCACAAATATGGGGGTCAGGCCATAAAAATAGGGAAACATTTTAAATATTGCTCTTATAAACTTAGAAAGTTGCTAGAATAAAACATCTAGTGTTATCATGCATTTTCTGAAGGATATGAAGTCATGTCTGCCATTATTTAGTGAATTCAATCTATTCAATTTAATGTAAAATATATTCAAGCTATTTTGTACTTAGTTTAAAATTTTAAATAACATTTATATGTCCCCACATAAGCTAGTATCTATCTTCACCCCATTTTTGCCATATTGTATGGCCTGTGCTCATGAGCAGGCAGGCATAACTTATGTCCTGTAGAAATGTATATATGCTGCCAAACTGTAAAAGTCCATAAAATTAAGGTTAAAAATGGGATATAATGAAGAAATAATTTCCAGGATTTGTGTTGATTAATCTTTATATTACACAAACTGGCTTGATGGTAAAAATATATTGGAATGGCTTTAAATATATGGCTATAAATATATACAGTCTTTAAACTATTTATAATGAACAAAATATTTATTTTTTAATGGAGTGTTGGCTAAATATCTTTGATATTGTGACATGGATATCCCACCACAGCCCACCAAGTGTGACAGCCCTCCACTGGGCCAGTAATCAAGGCACCTCAGTCCTCACCACTGGCAACAGTGGGGGATGAACATTCAGAGGATGACGACAAGGTACACAAACAGTATTTCCAGATGCAGCTCTCTGCATCATGTGCAATTTCCCTTAAGAGCACAGAGAGACCACAGTCAGTCCTGAGCTGGTTTCTCCCTCTTCTTCCAGATCCCCAGTAAGACTCCCCAGTGGCACAGCTATAGAGTTGAGATTTGAGCTGACTGACCAAGCCAAGACCTCCAGCACCCTGTCTGTCCAACCAGTGCTTTGTGCCCATGCTCAAGTAGCTGAGACATAAACACCCTTTCAGGATTGATTTACACACACACACACACACACACACACACACACACACACACACACACACACACGCCCACACACTCACAGATGCACACATGCATGCACACACACACACACACACACACACACACACACACACACACACACACACACACACACACACACACACACACACTCACACACACACACACCTGGGAAAGGCTGGCTCAGGTTTACTAGCTATGCCACCTTCTGCACAGACTACAAGGTAGTTATTACTGCCACCAGTCACTCCATATCAGCTACTTTAAGGCCCTTAACAAAGGATGTCCAATCTTACTGTGTAATATTAACACAACTGGTAGTTTAACGAAGAACAAGACTACTGGGAGTGGCCCACACAGTGTCACCAAATAAATATGCAAGTACTCTCAAAACTTAAATATCTTTACACAGATCAGTCACAATGAAAGGTTTAAATATATTTAATAATGAATAATAAAAGAACAAGAAAATACTAAATATGTATTCACAGTGACATCAGAGCTCAAAACCACAGGAAATATTTAAAATAACATTGCAGTACAGGCTCGCACAAATAAAGAAAAACGTCTAAACTAAGCTTTACTATATTCCTGACTGTATCTAAGAGAGTTATACTGTTCCCTAGAAACTTATTTCATTAGAGCAAGGCAGATGTTGTGGTGAATGGTTCTTGTCAGGTCCAAGACTAAATACAGAATGCTCTGTCTCACTAAAAGACTTCTCAAATTAATATCTAAAATATTACTGCTGGGATAGCGTGCAGAATAAAATCATTTCTGGTCATCTGACTTCTAGTTCCTAGGCCAAAACCCCCACTGCCAGAAGCTGGCAGCATTTAGCATCGACCTGTAAAAATATACAGACAAGGGCTTTACCTCAGATATTTGGCAGATGCTGGAAGTCATAAAACAATTGCATTCCTTCATGCCTCAAAAGTAGAAATTAGTTCACTCCAAGGACAATACAGAAAGCTTCCTAGTACAGACTCTGTGTCTCTAGCTGTATTGAAAGGTAGCCTCTTTATTGCATCCTATAAAGTAGTTTAATTTCAGATATTTTCTAAAGTTTACTAGACTGAGGTTAACCTCCTGTATCCCAGTTTCCACTGTTAAAATATATACATTTAAACAGTTGCAATAGTGCATGTACATTTCTGTTCTCTTCCAGTAGGGCACACTGTGGATACATTTTAAACACAGCCCTTTTACAAATACCTTTTCAACACAAACATCTGCACAGAGCAGTTTGACATACACATGACATACATTAATAATACATTTGTAACACAAGCATCTTGTATAAATCATTACGATATTCATCAATGACATATAATTATTTACAAAATTCCAGCTAGCTGTGCTGGCAGTATCTCCTTTCATCACAAATATTATCATATAACTTTGGATAAGATCTCCATTTATAGCTATGAACAAAATTTAAAAGAAAGGTAATATAAAATATTTGCTCATTTTGTTTCCTTTTAGAAATAGTACACATTATATAAAATGCATCATTTCAAAATATTTTTTCCTGATTTCTGATTTGTATTCTTGTCCTATTCTCCTTGTTAGAGTATAAATCAATTTTAGGTTTTGTCATAATTTATTTCTGTAATGTGGCACATTTGCACATTTTGTAAATATTCCAGTGCATAAACCAATAACAATACAGCCAGGTTCTCCATTGTTTCTTGTGTTCATATATTTATTAACAAATATAAAAACCAGAGAGGTAAGCGCTTTCGCTAAAAAGCTTCATCAGACCATAAAAACAACAATCAAGTATACTCTCCTTATATATATACATCATTATAGAAAATCATCGAATCACAGACAAGCCTTAATGAAGCTATTAAAGTCACAACACATATAAAAGAAACTTGTAGATGCTTAAGCAAATACAACAGTAAAACTTTGTAAAAAAATAAAAAAATAATAAGTATCTATCTATATATATAACAGTCGATAGATGTTACTAGAGCTAGAATAAATATGGTGCAGATATTACTTTTGCACCCTCCTATTTCTAAGCATCGGTTTGATAGATGCTCTCTCATTTAAACCTAGTCCCCTATCAGCCCTAAGAACAGTAATCCAGTGTGCCTCTCTGCTTTCAGTGTAGTTCCTTATATTTCCTTCTCTAATCTGTGGGTCAATGACCTCCAAGACCCTAAAACTAAACTTATGTGCTTCCCCTGCTAATGCAGTATGTTTAGAGAGAGCATTATGCTCAGACTTAAGTCTAATACTATAGAGATGCTCTCTTATTCTGTTCTTAAAGGCTCTGTTCATATTAACCACATAAAATGAGTGGCAGAGGTTGCACTCAGCTAAATAGACGACATTTGATGTAGTGCATGTGGCTTCGACTTTGAAAACAAATTCCCTACCCAGATCTGGATGAATGAACTTATTAGAAGTGTTAATATACATGCAAAAATTACACTTCTCACAAGGTCGTGTGGAGCCAATATTACTTGAATTACTCTTAACATTGCTACCATAACACAAGAGTCTTCTCAGTTTCTTCCTATTTTTATTTAGAAATCTAGGTTTATCACCTACAACTACACTTAATTCTGGATCAACATTCAAAATCGACCAGTGTTTACTAAAAATCTCAGCTAGTTCCTTATTATCCTGAGTAAAGAACAAAGGGACCCTAAGCTGTTTCATGGGCTGTTCCTGTAAGGGTGACAATGTCACATTCCTATGTGGTCCAAAATACTGACTAGCCACATTTCCCCTGAGATCACTAACAATAGACAAATTCTCTCCAGAAACATGTTGGCATAGCTATTACTGTCAAATGCATATGATGCAACCAGTTACAACCACACATACATACAGATGTGCCTCCCCAAGTGCAGTCTCTTAATTGATTGTGTACATCTCCAATACCTGATCAACTTTATGAATAAATACAGAAATAATAGGAACAACAGTATATTTTAGCTTGCAGCTATTGGACACATACAGTATATCCCATTATAACCCACACAATCACATACACACTAACTCTGTCTCTCTCTCACACATAAACATACACAGAGGGATACTAAAATGAAAGAAGTATATTATACACTATTAAGAATATTCGACCAGTTTATGTTAAATAAATGCATTCAGATAACCACATGTACATTCCATACCGAAATTAACTTTTGTGAGTACAAGGTCTGATACTGAAAGGAGATAAAAGTTATAATTCCTATACAACCTCATGACACAGCGCATCAACCAGAGGATGGTTATTTGGTACGAAAGTACTGAGTTTTCTAAATGAATGCACCTGTCCAGTACTATCAGTAAACTGCAAACGCAACATAATATTTTGACAAAAAACTTTCAAATCTAGAATGGTATCATTTACCTTACTCTCACATGAAGGTATGAAACTCAATCCTTTATTCAACACCCTATGCTCTTCAGGTGACAACTCATAGGTGAAAATATTCCAGACTAATGATTCATGGTGTTCCCCCACATCTTCTTGATTGTCTGCCCTGTAACTCTGTCCCCTGAAAACTTGCATGGTGTGGCTATGGGCATGTGCCAATAGCTATGGCAGCATGTTTTTGGCCCATTGGGAGAACAGCATTTTATTTGAAACAGAGTCCTATCAGCAACATGTTATTTTTATTGGCTTTTTGTCGATGATTTGTTTTTTCTTTGGAGTGGCAGCCAGCAGCAGTTAGTTGAGTTTTATGAGATGGTAAATGGGTTGACTGAATGCTTGAAGTTCACTATGGAGTCATCAGTGGACAAGATAGAGTATCTAGACCTATATGTTGAGAAACTAGGGAATGGATCGATCAATACTGGAGTTTTTCGGAAGTCCTGTCATAGGAATTCTTTATTGAATAGATCTAGTATGCATCCCAGTTTTATTTTTAAGAATGTGATTAAAGGTCAAGGGATGAGGGCTTCCAGGTTGAACCCCACGTTTGAAGGGTTTCAGAGGGAATTAGATGATCTATGTAGTAGACTCACTAGTAGAGGTTACCAGCTAGATGAGATATGAGAACATTTGTCTATTGTTAGTGATCTCAAGGGAAATGTGGCTACTCAGTATTTTGGACGACGTAGGAATGTGACATTGTCACCCTTATAGGAACAGCCCATGAAACAGCTTAGGGTCCCTTTGTTCTTTACTCAGGATAATAAGAAACTAGCTGAGATTTTTAGTAAGCACTGGTCGATTCTGAATGTTGATCCAGAATTTAGTGGAGTTGTAGGTGATAGACCTAGATTTCTATATAGAAATAGGAAGACTCTGAGTAGACTCTTGTGTTATGGTAGCAATGTTAAGAGTAATTCAAGTAATATTGGCTCCACACGACCTTGTGAAAAGTGTAATATTTGCATGTATATTAACACTTCTAATAAGTTCATTCATCCAGATCTGGGTAGGGAATTTGTTTTCAAAGTCGAAGCCACATGCACTACATCAAATGTCATCTATTTAGCTGAGTGTGACCTCTGCCCACTCATTTTATGTGGATAAGATGAACAGAGCCTTTAAGAACAGAATAAGAGAGCATCTCTATAGTATCAGACTTAAGTCTGAGCATAATGCTTTCTCTAAACATACTGCATTAGCAGGGGAAGCACATACGTTTAGTTTTAGGGTCTTGGAGGTCATTGACCCACAGATTAGAGAAGGAAATATAAGGAATTACACTGAAAGCAAAGAGGCACACTGGATTATTGTTCTTAGGGCTGATAGGGGACTAGGTTTAAATGAGAGAGCATCTATCAAACCGATGCTTAGAAATAGGAGGGTGCAGAAGTAATATCTGCACCATATTTATTCTATCTCTAGTAACATCTATCGACTGTTATATATATATAGATAGATACTTATTATTTTTTTATTTTTTACAAAGTTTTACTGTTGTATTTGCTTAAGCATCTACAAGTTTCTTTTATATGTGTTGTGACTTTAACTTAATTAATAGCTTCATTAATGCTTGCCTGTGATTCGATGATTTTCTGTATGATGTATATATAAGGAGAGTATACTTGACTGTTGTTTTTATGGTCTGATAAAGCTTTTTAGCGAAAGCAGTCACCTCTCTGTTTTTTATATTTGTTAATAAATATATGAACACAAGAAACAACCAAGAGCCTGGCTGTCTCATTACTGGTTTATACACTGGAATATTTATTGTTGTTTTTTCTGTAACAAGACTCTTATCTTGTGGGGTACTGTTTTCCTTGTTTATCATTTACATTTTGTAAATAGTTTATGTAAAATAATTGGTTATTATTTGGGATATATATAATTAGTTTGTTTCTTCTTATACTTGAGTTCTTTTTTCTGTATGTGTTTTTACTGAGAAATATTATCAATTAAAAAGTTTTGAAAAAGAAAGAAGAATACGTCAAAATTATATGCATTCTTTTAATTACATAGGTCATAATTTTGACATCTGAAGATCTTAAAGCACACCCTGAAAAGGTATGTGCCATAGTAAACATGCAAAAACCCCAAGAGCAAGTCATTGCTTATTAAGTATGGTGCAATATCTCTCCTAGTTCATACCAGACTTGTTAGATATGACAGGAAGCTACTGAAATGTGATGTGGTAAAACTGAAGAAAAGCTTCAACGTGTTAAAAATGTTTGCTACAAGATGCTTCTTCTCCAAAGTAGTGCTTCACAACCTGGAGTACTTCAGGTAGCTGTTATCAACAGAGGTCAGATACAGCAGTGCAGCAGGAAGGTAAGGTAGCAGGATATGAATCAAGAGCTTTAACCGAGGCACAGACCGATTATAAGTGAACAAAAAAGTGTTAGCAAATGTCCTTGGCTGTCAGAAATCTCATGATTCTATTTATGGCAGGGTCAGTTCATAAGCTGTTCAAAGCATTTTCAAAAACTCTTTCTCCTGAAGCTTCTGCAAGGCTGTAAATAACGCTGTTGGGCTTACACAAATATGACAAAATAAGCTCTTAGCAAACCTATCAAATTGATACATATAGCTGCTCTGGTATACTTAACCGTGCTTACAATAATATAACCATGCTTTGTTACAGTAATATTCAGAAGTCATATGGCTTATTTCTCAGTTGCTTATGTCAGCTAAGAATATTACGGCTCAGAGAAACTGCAACTGAGAGGTTAAAATAATGGAATGTACTTTAGTTTGATAGTACAATTTATTCGGTCAATAAATAATGCCTTGAGCTCTTTCTTAACTAAA